>NC_067144.1:59571977-59789477 GCF_903995435.1 Acomys russatus
TTCAGCTCTCAATAAAAGAGAAAACTAGAAAAGAAATGAAAACTGAGGTCTGGGGAAGAAAAGATTTTGAATGACTTTGGTGTTCTGTTTGTTTGTTTGTTTTCTAACAGGATTTTTATTTCTTCAATAGGTACAGTTCTTATTATTTTAAAGTAACCATCTTTTTCATTGTCTCATGCCTGCAGTATAAATACACTAAAGAGTCTATACTTTCTGGGTGACACTTCTTATTTAGAAATGCACCTTCTCTTTGGGTCAGCGTTAGATATGATGACTGGTTTGGCCACTGCAGTGTGATGGAGGACATGTTCTGGATTTCTTAGGTTAGGTATTCACAGAGAATTTACCAGCTCCTGATTGGATCTAGATCACAAGAGGAAACTGGCTTCCTGCCATGGTAGAAGTCCAGGTACCTGGAGACTCAACTGCTGGAAGCAAGAGATCTGGGCAAAGACCATGGAGCAGGAGCTTGACAAGGTCTTGTTATCCCATCAATCCTCAAGTACCAGGTGTTCCTAGGTGGTCCAAATCTCTCATGAGGAACATCCACAAATTAACAGTCGGAGCCCTTATGGCCCAGTCAACTTACAGTTCAAATCATCTTACTAAAGAGAAATGGCAGGCCACCCAAATAGTCATTACCGAATTCAGATACAAAGATTTGAGCAGGGTAAAAGGCTATAACATTCATTGATAAGACCTCAGGTGGTTAGGTTATATAGATAGTGGAAGACAGCTAGCACTTAAGTTAGGTACAGCAGGCCGTCAGATCACTAGGCACATCACACGGAAGTTATAGACAAGGTGTGTTCTAGAGAAACTGTAATTGCTACAGAGCTTATAGTCACTGGAGAAAAGAAAGCTCAACCGTTTGCTGGGACACAAAGAGAAGAGCCCAGGGACAAGAGCCTACCCAGCTACTCACTGTTAGCTATATCTCCAAATTTATTTCAATGTAAATGGCCTAAAATGCCACTGAAAGGGTTCTTTCCCCAAAGGAAAGGCCAAAGAAAGTGTTTTCCTAGGTCAGATCAAAACAGATAGATCAAAGAGGCCAGGCTTCATCTTGAGCTCATAGCATTGCTATACCATTGGGTTTGCAGATATGAAGAGATAAGACAGAGGTAGTTAGAGAGGCTGATAGAACAATAACCTCTTTCCATCTTGAGGAAATAACGCCTTTATCTCTATCTTTAGAACAAGAAATATTTCTTATATCCTGTGCACTGATTCTAAGATTAGACAATTAGTAAAGACTGTGAACCAATGGTGAAAAAGACACACTCACCCATCTCTATATTAGAATAAACAAACAAAGGAACACACTTCCTGTCCTGCTGTGCCTTTCGATCAAGGGGAAAGTTTTGCCTTGTCATGACATATCATTTACAATGGTTGTTTCTTCCATGTGATCTTGAATATATTTGTTATATTTTTGGCTGTGAGCCTAGCCAGTAACAGCTGACCCGTCTCTCCAGCCTCCTGAACTTATTTCTAACAACTAAACTCTGCTTCCTGACTGTTGATGAAACATGAGCAGTTGCCTCAAGTTTCTTTCTTCTTGAACTCTCCTCCGTTGTCGAAGATACCCTCAAATTGTGAATCCCTTCTTCTCTTCTGTAATTTCTTTGATAAGTAATTAATCGCAGTAATGGGAAAATTGACTAATACATTGGGTTATGTCATAGAAGGGGGAGACCTAAAACCCTAAGCTGGACATCACAAACGTGCAGATGAATCACTGTCTATTCTTATTCTTCTCAATGTGCATTCTGTTGTCATGTTGGGAAACCAGTATCCATCTTCCTGGAATGAATAACGCAGCTGGCTGGATGTGGAGTTGGAAAGCATAAAGAGGTGTACAAAGACAAATGAGGGATTTATACTCCAGGAGCAGCCCTCCAGCAGTCAAGCAATCCACCAGATAAGTTGTGGGGTACTATGTTAAGTGATAGAATTTATAAGTAATAAATAAATAAATAAATAAATAAATAAATAAAAGTCAATATGGCTGCTGATTTCATCCCTCCCAGTATCGTGCTAAAAAAAAAAAAAAAAAATAGTGTGCTTCATCATAACCAGAAACACAAAGAAAAGGGGGCCTGAGTAAAATAAACACACAACTGAAATAGAGTTTTAAAAACCTTCTTTGAATAAACATTCTGTAGCTCATACAAAATAATTCCTAACCTAACTTCCACTGTGGCAAACTGAATCGTCTGCTCTGAGATCTTATTAAATAAAATTATACCAGGAGGGCTAATGTTATATTTTAAGTTTAAATTACTGTGATTAAGAGATCTATAAAACAAAAATGCCTCTAACCTATAAGTCTCACTTGTCCAAGGACAGATAGCTTCCTGGAATGCCTGGAGTGCTAGAGTCTGTTGTTCATAGAAGATAAAAAGCCACTTGTTTTTACTTGTATAAACATGGCTGGTTGCCCTAACGGCATAGTTTGTGCTCAGTCACATTCCATATATGTGAGAGGTATGTATGGAGGAAGTACATTAGGATATTTGCTTGTTCTCCTTAGACAATGGCAAAAAGTCACATGTCTTATATATTTCACCTTTATAAGCACCAGACTAATTTAATGAATGGCAATCCACTAGTAATCCTTGGTGTATACCCAGCCAGTGTCATCCTGGCCAATATTTAATAAAGCTTGCTTCAAATTTGCCTCAAGCTTCCTGTGGTGGTTTTATTCTCACCCAGTGGGATTAACAATACAAAACACTCTTTTCAACGATTGTATTTTATTCAAATTTGTGTTGGCGATGTTCAAGAATGTTGCCAGCTTCAGTGTAGACAACTCTTTTCCATAGCCATGTAGAATTATATTGTTTGAGTATAGCACAATTCACTTACTGTTTTTTCTATTGATGAGCTTATGCTTTTGTTTAACATTATTTTGAATATTATCTCTATTGATGTAAGTTTTACTATACATAAATGGTCATCTTAATTACCAGACGAGCAAATTCTGAGTTGTAACACACACACTCACACACACACTGAACAAATTCACATTCTCCCTTATAATAAATTGCTATTCAAAATGTTCAAGCACTTGCCAAGATTTATTGGTACCTGCCTTCGTATTTTCAGTCATTATTTGAAGGTATTTTAGTAGAATCACTCTGAACTGGTTATCAATTTGCCTGCAACTGGAGAGACAGAACACTCATCAATACAAGTAACATGAGGTAGATTTATTACTTACAAACAGGGACGTAGCAAGACAGCAGACCTAGAATTCACAGCAAACTGATTCTCCAAGGCTTAGCTTAGCTGCTCTAAGGAGGCACTGTGAGTCTTGTGTATATATATATTTGCCTGGGATCGTTACTTAACTGTACATATAAAGTGCCATGAAAGCTATATATTATGTAAAAACAATGTTTTAATGAAAATCATTGGAAACTTTTATAAACTGAAAAAAATATTTGTTACAAGTGGACATAATTCTAAAATGAATGATGTTAGTTGGTGTTAAAATAATGAATTACACAACAAACAACTTACAAAACAGATAAAGCTACTATATTTTCTTCATAGGAACAACCAAAGAAACATCTCAATTTATTCCCATTTCTCCATGATTTTGTTTCTTGCTCATGAATTTTACAAGCCTTCTCTCTCTTTTTCCTCATCCATTCCAACTCCTTCCCCTATTAAGGTAAAAGCATAACAGGATTACTTGTTGCCTTAAGAAATATCCATTACTTAAGCTTCATCAGTCACTTAGTGAAAAACTCTATTAGCTTCTACATAGTGCATGGTAATTAGCCTAAGGCAGATTTCCACAACTCAGAGCTGTGAATACTTAGCAACTTAACTCAGTACTCTGGGACACTTGGTCTATTTTCAATCCCAACAGTAAAGTTCACAGATCATAAAAACCATCATTCTCCCTTTCTAGAAATAGTTCTAATTAGCAGTGACCTACACGCTCTGCCTGCCATTTCTGGTCATCATATTATAATGTTTAAATACCATATTGTTGATTGAAAATTGTTGGTGAAAATTTTGATTGCTTCTCATGGCTTTTTCCCCTTAAATTGTTTTCAATGACTTGTGAGAGAGTACTTGGTTTTTGAAGAATTAACATCATATAGTTCCTTAAAGACTTAATTCTTCTTAATAGGTTTATTGATTTGCACTAAGACTCTTTCAGAAATTGAAATCTTTTAAAATTAAACTGACAGTACTGAAATGTCTACCTATACTGAAACCAGTGGAGAAAATAATAATACAACGATTTTCCTTGGGAAAAGCTACATAGCCATCAACAAAATGTTTATATATATTCACTGATTACACAACTTAGAGTACCCAAAGGATCTCATGATGAATTTATAGTTAAATGATTAACTTAAGTAATCCAACAGTCAATTAAGTTAGACATGGTCTGCAAAAGAAGTCACTGTTGATTATGCCAATGAGTCACTTTTACAGGGTGCCATGTCAGGATGCTACCTGTGTTACAACTTGGATATGATTAGGATATATAGATATATATATTCAAAAATGTATGATTAGAAAGGTTTCAGTGTAAACATGGTTTGTGTATACAGATGTGGAATCAACTGTTATTTCAAAATGAAAAACTGTGCTTATAAAGTTATTTTTCTTTTTAAATAAATTCAGGGTAAAGATGACGAGGAATCAGAAATCAATCACTAAAAATATTGTTTTAATTCTGCCTAAAAAAGGGCAAGCTTGGATGCAGGCAGAGTCGATGGCCAAACTCTGCCAAGACAGGGTAAGCAAGTCCTCAATAGTTCCTCCTTCACAAATATGTCTGTCAGATATATTGGGCCAAAGGCTGAAGATGATGCTCCAATGTTATAGAGTCTTGGGTGACTGGTCAGGCAGCAAACTATTTCTGTTATCTTCTCCTTTGGGAAGCTGCTAACCTGCAGTCCCTATATACTCATGTCTCTGATGCGGTTGAAGACCAGATAGTTTTGTTTTACAATTAAGCTTAGTTGTTTAGGGGCTAAGATGTTTTTAGGTTTAGGTAGATGTTTTAAGTTGATAATAATGAGATATAATAGATATTGATTTACATTCAGAGTTTTAGACACACCAAGACAGGAAAAATGTTTTCTTCAAGGCTGCCAAATACAAATAGCCAAAACATTAAGACTCCATGTAACATTTATATAATTCCTGGTTGTGTCATGGTTCTTCTTGCAATAGGTAGTTTATTGCATATATGTGTAATAATATAAATGTATATGTAAAATTTTTTAATTAATGAGAAAGATTAATTATAAAGAAAAAATGTTCTGTTTTATGTCAGTGATGAAATAATTTCATTTTCCTTCCATTCAACAAAGTTTGGTAATGCCTGGGAAACATTTCTAGAGATGGATACTACAAAAACATAGTGTGGCACCTGAAGAATACTGCTAACCTTCCTATTATATACATCTCTAACAAGAAGGGATCATACATGATAAAAATAAATGCTGGCTGAGCGTGGTGGTGCATGCCTTTAATCCCAGCACTCGGGAGGCTGTGAGTTCGAGGCCAGCCTGGTCTACAAAGTGAGTCCAGGATGGCCAAGGCTACACAGAGAAACCCTGTCTCGAAAAACAAACAAACAAACAAACAAAAAAAACTATTGATGATAAAGAACCATGCTTTAAATAAATGCTTTCATATCTTTAGGGTTGTTAGCTGTTCAAAGCAAGTCTTATAGAATAGCTGTGCATTTAAGAGCATCCGGAGAGACAATGCATTAAAAAATTCTTCACACCAAAATTTGAAGTGCTTTAATCAAAGAGAGAGTTTCAAAATATCTTAAAAGATCTTTTACTTAAAAAATTACATTAAACATAGAAAAAAAGCAAATTTCAGATGAATGTGAAAATTTTAAATACAGCTTTCAAAAAGATGACAGACTACTAATTGGATAGTATCAAATGAGAGAAAGATGAATAAGTGAAATGTAGTTCAACTTGAAAAGTCAAGAGTTTAATGTAAAAGAAGCAATATATTGAGAAAGAAATGACTGAAAATCAAAATATATTAATAATTTGATTTTATATAAATAGAAAAAAATTCTAGCTAAAAACCAGATATTTTGATACTTGTACCAAAGACCTTGCAGAATTTTCCCCAATCATCTAAAAATAAGCATAATTAATATCTAATTACGTAAATGGACTGACTAAAGCATATATATATATATATATATATATATATATATATATATATATATATATATGTGAATACATATAATGCTGACATGGGTATAATATCAAAGGAAACATTTAGGACAAGAAAATTAATAAGTTGTTAATTATAAGTTTATAATTAATAAGGCTCACTCAAATAACCAATACCAAAGTACTATATATGTGTATATATAATAACAAAACAACTAAGTATATATAGCAATATTTCTAGGTTCTAATACTCTTTTTTAATAATTAAGGGAAAAGCATATACAAAGTACCCAAGACTATGGAATAATAGAACAATGCTATCATCAAATAGCATAAAGAAGATGCATATAAAATATACAGAATAAGAAACATGGATGCTTCCTTCTACAAACTAACTTTATTGTTTGGAATTAATGGTGTATACTAAGGGCATTCCTTAGTTTTCCAAGCAGGTATTCCAACCATAGGGATTAAATGTGTGTCATTCCAGCCAGATCACACAGACTTAGGTTTTTGAATGTGATCCCTTGCCAGAAGAGCCATGTAAAATTCCACTATATCCAAACTTGACAGGACATATCTTTCCAAAATTCATAGAAAACAAATATGACTAATTTCCATGTG
The DNA here is from genome assembly GCF_903995435.1 of Acomys russatus. NCBI lineage: Eukaryota > Metazoa > Chordata > Mammalia > Rodentia > Muridae > Acomys > Acomys russatus. The sequence goes on from NC_067144.1 coordinate 59,578,784, forward strand.
AAATAAAGTCAATAAAAACTACTTAATCATTAAAAATATATACAGAATAAAACAAAACCGCACCATTCTGAAAATTAGAACAGGTGTATAATAGAGCACAAACTAGCAAAACTTAAAAAAAAAAAAAAAACAAAAAAAAACAAGAACTCATCTATATATTTGTCAGGACAAAGACACATCTTTCAAATATATTTGAGGAATAAAATGAAATTATTAGAATCAAATTATGGAATTGTACCAGAATACCTCGCCTTCACTCGTGTATCTTTTTTATGAACTGATGTATACAAGAGTGGTGAAAGTTGTGTAAGACTGGAATATTTAGATATCTAGAAGAATTCTGCGAACTTCTAATAGCTTAGCAAGATATTATCAAATTACATCCAAAAGATGACAACAGAAGAGACACACAAAATGCCTGGTCTTTAAAGTAAATGCAGGTCATAAAAAAATCTCTGAAAGACAAAATAGATATGAATTTTTAAAGCAGGACTACTGTAAACTCAGTATAGTTGTAATTAGTTTTCTACTAGTGTTGTGCACAGAGCACTGATGCTATGGGTTCTGTAACCGACTTAGGAAACATTGTGGAGCCGGTTAACTACTTCCACCCTACGTGGGTCTGGGGATTGACCTCAGGTTGTCAACTTTGTGTGATAACCCATTGATCCACCTGAAATCATGATGTTTCCAGGTAATAAATTAAATACATAACTGATTGAACTAATCATTATATATTTATTCACAGTACCTTCTTATGTAAAAATGTAATGTGGTATTTTTTTTCCTACCGAAATTTGGAGAGGTGCTAAGTGATTTTTAATGACTAAATGAATGTCCTATACCAATGTTTAGATATAAAACAGAATTTAGAATTTTAAGAGTAACCAAAATTTAATATTTAAATATGCATATTGAAAATATATTAGTTTATATGTTAATTAGTTTAAACAAATTTGAAGCATCAGAAAAATAAAATAAATTCAACTATTATAAAAAACGATGTGTTTACCAGTTGTGATATAGCTGTGAAAAATATTACAATTTTTAGAAGTAATAAATACTGTACTCTTTAATGTCAGAGCTAAATTAGTTATTAAAGAGTATCATGAGACAAGAGGACTTTAGGCCAATTCAATTTCTTTCACTATGTTTTGAAATATTCATTTGTAATATATTTGTTAATAATCTCAGACATATCATCATATATGCCACGTGTCTTCATCTGATTGTTATACAAAATTATCTTTGTTCTCACCTGAGTAAACTTATCTTTTAAACAGTAATAATGTAGACACATGCCAATTTTTACATGGATAAAATATATTTACCCAAGGTCTGCTTTATCATATTCTTCTACAAGAGATACCACTGTTCGAAAAAAGTAAGAAGGATATTTCATATTTTAACTCTGTACTATTATTTTTATAATCCAAGAATACAAATCTTAGATCAGAGACATTTGAGGTTCTGAGATAAATGAATGAACCAAGTTCAGCAAACTAACCCAGGACAGGGCCAGAACTATTTACCCATGCTAAAAAGGTAAATAGTAGCTAAAGAGGGTTTGTTTGGGGCAAGAGCTGTGCAAATTACTGGACAAACATGACAAGATTTCCACTTTATAACTTTGCCATGAAATTCAGTATTGTCACTAGAAGATTGTTAAGATGCTTATCATAGGCTGATTATGACAATCCATTAATAAAGTATCTTAATTATGGATTTAAAATATAATTAAACATTGATCATCATGAGGCTACAACACAGGGTGTATGCATTTTTCCTGGGTCACTCAGCACCTCAGCTGTACTGATAAAGGGTGAAAGAAGCATATGAACTGCTGAAATCCAGGTGCTCATGAGAAGCTTACCTCGGAGCTTCCTAGGTATCTGGCAGGCACAGACCTGGACCTCTGCTCTGAAAGAAAGCAGCAGCTGGCCAAGAAAATGGACAGAGAGAATGGTGAATGAAATCCGGGTTTGCTATGGCGTAGAGTAGGGAACACTAACACTGCATTTACTTTGTGTAGGATTTATTTTTGTGCAGCAAATGCTACCAGAAGCCATGTCAGCGCTATGTCCTATACACTAAATTGCCTTCTTTCTCTTTTAGCCTCTCATTTGTTTCCTTTGAGAGATTTGCTCCTGCTGGGAAGTCCTTTGAACACTCTTTAAGAGCATGTATCTAATTATTCAAGTTAGGAATTTTATAAGAAAAACCTTTGTTGCTAACATGGTCCTTAGAGTCATTACATCAGGAAGAATTTCAACCCAGCCTTTAATATGTAAGAGATAATTGTGAACTTGAAGAAAAGAGAAATATTTGAGATATTGTATTTTTTGTCCAGAAAGCCTTCATTTTATACATTTTGGTTTTATAATATTAAGTTTTCTGTCTGATGCAGTATGACTGGTTTCTTTGTCTGTTATTCTTTTTATACCTTTCAGTTTTTAGTGAAACACCCTATAACTTACCTGCCAAGAGAAATGCATTCAGAGTAGGTTATTTTCTTTTCTACCCACCTTATTTCATAAGAAAATAGCCTATAAGAAATTAAAGAAAAACATGCCTTTTCTCATCTCACTGGGATATAGTGATATATTAGTACATAATTATTTACTTTGTTTGGAATGTATATTGTAATAAAATGCATGTGCTTTTAAAATATTTTGTATATTATTATGTTATGATGATGTTTTATATTTATTCTAGTATTAAATAATGAGACTAGGTGAGCACACATGCATGACTTCAATAATAGAAAAAAATTTACTCCAAGAAAACAGTTTTCCTTGCCAAGAAAATCCAATCAAGGTGAATTAAACAGTTATATAAATTGGAGTTGCCTTAATATTTCATGTTGCTTAAGAGTATAGCCTCAGTTCTGGTGGGTAAATGACTTACATGATTTACGTATACAATGCATAAGAAATTTGCTAGAGGGACTTGGAGTACCTTGGTGGCCAATTATTGCAATAGCATATATAAATTTTGCTTGGTTCAAACCCAAAAATTGCAAATAAACAGACCAATAAACAGAACTGGAAGACCCACAACTAAAACCAAGTACGGATAGGGCTACTGTGTAGATTTCGTTTTTTATTTGTGTTTTTTAAATGGATTTCGTGTATTTTATGCTAACATTTAACTCAATGTCCAGATGGAGACAAGCTTGAACTTCTGAAGCTCCTATCTACTGGGATGTTGGAATTACAGGAATAGGTTCACACAACTCATATGAGATTTCATTCATAGACACTTAAAATTTTTATATTTATATCTGTATATTTTTTAATATTTCAATTTATTTTTAATCATGTATTTTGAGTTGGATTTGGAAAGAAGAGATGGTACAGCATAAAAGTGAAACTAATTGAAGTACATCTCAGTTTCCCACCAAGTTCATATGAGCAGCTTCCCAACTGTGCCCAAAAGATACTGTTTCTTTGTATTCATCTGCTTCTTCAGGCTCTTGCACTTGTTCTCTGTTCTCTTCTGAAATTATCCCTGAGCTTTGAGAGATAAGGATTTAGTATGTATGTTTCATTTAGGAATGATCTCATTTTCTTCACTATGAGCAGTTATGGGTCACTGTACAATCAACATCTAGTTCATAAAAGATTTCAGATAAGAATTGAGCCATATTATCTGCAGGTATGAATATAAGTCACTAAAAGTCAGGTAAGCCAGGTGGCAGTGGTAGCCCAAATCTTTAATCACAGCACTTGGGAGGCAGAGGCAGGTGGATCTCTGAGTTTGAGGCCGGCCTGGTCTACAAAGCAAGTCCAGGACAGCCAGGGCTACACAAAGAAATGCTGTCTAGAAAAAAAAAAGTCTCTTTAATACTATGCACATTTAGCAGAATAATAAGAGTAGAGGAGTAGATGTCCCCTAAGTCCTAGGACTTCTTTAGTCATAGGTGTTTAGCCAAATAACAATGCTAGGTATGGGTTTCATGTTGTGGAGTAAGGCTTAAAACCAATCATAAAATGATTGGATCCTCCTATATAATTCATTCTACTATTTCACTGGTTATCGTATCTTCTCACTGGAGTCATTATTGTACTTGGCAGGGTTCATAGCTGGGTATGACTCATAACTACTTTTTGCACATAGTATCTTCTGTAGCATGTTTCATACTGTGAGTGCTAGCCACAACTGATGAAGCCTCCTGATCATTACCCGTTTGATGTTGGTGTATTCGACAACTCAGGTTATTGATGGCAGTATGTTATCAGTAACCTGTGTTTGATTTTTTTAAATTATAGCATAAGTTTTGTCATTTATGTAATTGACATTTCCCAGAAGTGTATGTGAACATCAATTGACAGGGTTTTGTCTTGGAGAAAAACCTATTGGCTTATGTTTTTTTTCTGAGCCCCTCCATTCAAAATTAAACAAAATTCTTCTTTTTTACTATTAGGTAAATGATGTCCACCTTACTTACCTGAAACACAAGTTTAAACCATGCATGTTACAGTAGTTCAAAATATCCATACCTAAACACTTCTTCTTGGAATATTGTGCATAATTATGTAGAAGGAAGGAGCATCATACATTCAAGTTTGTACAAGATAGAATAAGGCTTCAAAAGACACTCATCCAGATTTCAAGAATCTATGGGTATTCCATGTACTTTTTACTTTTGTCAATACTGTGACAAACACCATGACAGAAGGAGCCTGTGACAGAGGTTAGTCAACTTAGGTTGCACAAAAATAATTGAAAGGGATGAGGGAGCCAGGGACATGAGTAATATCCAACCTTAGCCACACCTCAAAAATATCTTACAATTACATTAACTGACATAACAAAAATAATTTTATTATTGTGATTAATGAAGGGACTGAAAGATCACAAAGTCATCTTTCATTATCTGTAGGTACAATTTCAAGTATCAGTGTCACAAATACCAAAGTCAAAAATTGGTATGTGATGGCTAAAGTAGGAATGATTAAGGTCCCCAAAGGACATGGTCCAAGGAAAGTCAGGAGTATCTTAGATCTGGAAAATTCCCCTCCCCCACAAAGAAGTATCTCCTGAATTCTGCAGAAAGCAAGAATCGGTCCTTTGATTTTCATTTTCAGAGATAGATTGCTATGCTTCTGACTAAGAATGTATTTGTGTTTCTTTAATCTGGCTTATCAGTGACAAGAAACTAGAGAACAGGAACAAATAAACACAAATACATACATACACATAACTGAAACAATCAGAATACATCTTTTAAAATAAATAAGTAGTAGCAATTTTTTATTTCACAAGTACATTAAATGCTTTTCCATCTCTCTTTCTCTTTCTCTCTCTCTCTCTCTCTCTCTCCTCTCCTCTCTCATCTCTCTCCTCCTCTCTCTCTCTCCTCTCTCTCTCTCTCTCTCTCTCTCTCTCTCTCTCTCTCTCTCTCTCTGTGTGTGTGTGTGTGTGTGTGTGAATGAGAAAGAATAAGAGATTATCTGTTCTTTCATCAAAATAGATATTCTTTAATATTTTAAGATAACTATTTTCTTTTGTAGCCAATTAATTACCAAATATATATCATTACAAAATATATAGGTCATTTATAAATTTCTAAAAAAAATATTTAAAATGCAAGGTTGCATTTTTCTATACTTTTGATAGCTAAAAGTTAAACTTCCATATGTAGAGTCAAGATGTACAAAAAGATTTTAGTGAAATTTAGAAACTAGTAACTGTAATGACTATGGTTAACCATAATGTATTTTCTCATAAAATAGGAAATAATTATAACTTTGCCAGGCCCACAGATTAAAGTGGCAGTATAATAATGTTTTGTATTTATAGGCTGTTTTTTAACTTAAGATAGGAAAAGTAAATTTTGTATGTGGTTTATATAACACATTTTCAATTAAAAGTTTTCCTCTCCAATTTACTTCCAGAGTGAGAAAATAATAAATTTCTCACAAAGTTTTTAGATTTAATTAATTTTTTGTCCACAGGAATTCTAAACAACTCCCGAGTCAAGCACTGATTTAATTTGTTCCTACTTTTATTGGTTAAATATGAAGACAAGCAGCCCTAACTGACTTTTGTAAAAATAACCTCTATTCTCAATGACCTTTCACATGATGATCTTGCTCTGTTTTATTGTTTTGTTATGTTATGAATGTATGTTGTGTTTTATTATCTTCTCATATCAGAGAAGAACTTCCCAAGGTGTAGAAGAGGGACTTGTCATTACTTAGTAAAGGGTTTCAAAAACCTAGAGTGCTTTCCCTGAACTACTCAGTAATACTTTTTTAAGTGAACAGAACAGAAGATGTACATTCTAGAGATGAGATGATTGACAACATTTTTTCATTCTCCAGAAAATATTGTTTGCCTATGGAGACTTTTTGACACAACTATTCTATATTAAATGTATAATGTATGCATTTACAGACTCGTTATGGTTCTTCTGGATTTTTTGTTTTGTTTGTTTTGTTTTTGGTATTTATTACATTTACAACCTCTTCTGTTAACCATTGCATGCATACCTAGGATCTTTGTCTCAGTTCCCACTTTAGCACAAAAACATAATTTATCAATTACCTGTGGTAGATACTCAGGAGATTTCCTAGAATACTTTGCTACTTCCATAAACCACAATATTTAGTGATCTATTTACAGATATTTGAAACATAGTACACAGTAGAAACTAATAGTGGATAGTGTTTAAATCTATACTCAGTGTCCGTTATTGAGAGGAGACATAATTTCTCAATGTGATTAAATAAATTTAACTTTATGAGTCTCTATAACAGGAAAACAGCTTGAAAATATAGCAGCAGACTGAAGAGTTTCATTTGAAATAAGGGCAATGTAGTTCCCAGCACATAGCTCATGAGAAGGAGGAATTTGGGGTTATTATAGGTGGTCAATTTGCATAAATATCACACTATTTTCAGGGCATTTCTAAAGTCATTCTGAAATTAGTTTCAACACACACCACTGAAATTGTTGTTGTTGTTGTTATACCTGTGTTGGTCATTTTTGTGGCAGAGATTTGCTACATTTCCATATTCTTAAGTTCTCCATGATTTTCCATGTAGATCATGCGGTGCTCACACTCCGAAGATTCTCTTACCTCTTTCATACCCGTGCTAGCAATAGCTGCCTTGTGGCCAGGGAGGCTCTTGGCATCCAGATTTTCCTTTTTCTCGTGTCTCAGTATTTCCTAAACCATGGTTTTTAAGATACTGTATCTCATCCAGTGAGAAACAGAAATAGTGCGACCCTTATTGCTACTTGGGTTGCTACCTGAGGGAGTTTCCTGACAATGGCACAGGAAAAGAAACTCATAATCACACCTGGATCCACTGGGCGAAGAAGTGGAGCTGAGAATCTGAGAGGCAAAGGCATCTGGAGTTTACTAAATATTGACAGGAGCAAATTTCACACACAAAAAAAATATACTTGAAACTTTAAGAATTTTCATAGTGATGATCTGAGAAGAGAGGCTTGTAGAAATTATTTGTCTTTTGAAGATGCTGCCTTCAGTCATGGGCTAAAGTATCTGAAATGACTAAATGGAGACGTTCTACCTTTTCAGCCAGGGCCTGAGGAAAGAATGAGTTATTTTTCCCTTTAATTATTTAAGATTTTCCAGGACTGTCATGTATAAATGTTATTTTATTTCCTTAAATGGGGCATGAGATAATAGCCATACCTAAGCTTTTCCAATTGAAAGCTTGGGCTGAGTCCAGAGTGTTTCTATCTAAAGGAAGCTGCTAGTCTCCACACAACCTAGTCTTCTGGAAGCCTGGACCTTGAAGGCTTCATCTTCCATGTTTCTTTTTCTAACCTAGACCTATAATACTTTCAGCCTCTGAGACTTACTGCTGAATAACCTCATTCATTGTAGCTCTTTCTGTACTCTGGCTGGCCAATTCAACTCAGCCGTTCCGGTTCAAAACTCTTCTCTAAGTTGATTGATTCAAATGTGCTTTTCTTGACCTCTTCACTGAGTTGCTTTACTTGGAAAAACTGCCTCTGAAACCCACAAACTGAACTGGACTACGCCAAATTGTCTGAATGAACTCGAATGTATTCCTGTACTGTACTCTACTCCTTTCTCAGTATCCTCACTCTGTACTGCTCTTAAGTCGATTTATATATATATATATATATATACATACACATATATCATTGGGCATATCTCTGACTCATTTTGTTAAATCTTTCTCTGATTCATCACTTTGTCTGCCCTGCTCAATTAGAAGTCATTGTTTGGGGTTAAGGTGTATACTAAAGACCTGTCTGTAGCGATGAAAGGTGTGTATTCCAGCCAGATGACACAGATCTACATCTTTGAATGTGATCCCTTACCAGAGGAGCCATGTTGCTTGCTTGATTAAGATTCCTCTACAATGATGTTGTGATGTCAATGCTCTCTCTGTCTCTTCTCTCTCTCTCTCTCTCTCTCTCTCTCTCTCTCTCTGTCTCTTCTCTCTCCTCTCTTCTCTCTCTCTCTCTCTCTCTCTCTCTCTCTCTCTTTCTCCTATCTCTTTTTTAATTTATCCTTTTCTATTTTCTCACCTGAATGGGGAAAAATCACAATGGAAAGGGAAAAGAACTTTAAATTAATGTATGAAATTGTCAAGGAATAAAAATATAGTACTAAATTAGATTAGAACGTATTTTAAAGGAACTAGTACTGCAACACACTTTATTCAAGAACACTCAGAGGACCTTGAAACATAATATTCAGTTGCAATAGCCTAAAATTAGAGAGGAGATGGATTTATAGCTAGAAACACCATCAACACAAGAGGAAATATGATGAGAAGTCAAGACAGTAGGCAGTAGGTGAGAATTTGAGTATCTCTTTCGGTTACCATCTTGTATCCTCTGTATAGCCCATAGATTTAGATGTTGAAAATCCTCATATATACATACAGAGAAAATATTTAATTAGAGCACTCTTGAATGGGTCAAACCAACCCATCAAATCAGCCATCACAATCAACAAGATGGGAAGGACTCCAAATCATGTTGCTGGAAAGAGAAGTAGAAGCCCTGGGTAGTGGAGAGTACTCAGCCCTGTGTGAGCACTCCTTCGATCTTGGGTATTACCTAATAAACATGTATGCAACAAGTACTAGAAGAGTACATTGCTTTCAAGCCATTTATCAAGTACTAGAAAATGTATCTACAATGCATGTGATAACAAAATTTAAGCCCAACCTAGACAAAACAGAGAGTCACAAATTAAATCAAAATATAAAAGGCAAAAAATAAACCAGGAAAACTAAAATAATCTAGAATTGGCATTGATGTGATTAAAATACCTAAAATGACATAGCACAGTGCCAAAGGGAAGTGAGACTTTCATCTCTCGTAGCCTTGGTACAACTGAGCTAGACCCTGAGCTTGTATCTCTATAATTGTATCTATCACATGTAACAGGATTTGTTCTGGTGTCTATTTTTATTTAATCTCAGTAAAATAGTTAGTGGAAATAACACATATCATACAGTTCTAGATACTTAAAACAACTCTATGAAATATAAAAGAAACATTGTATGAGGCATGAATTTAACATAAACAACTTTGTAAATTTCAGCTGGACATATTAGTAAATGCCTTTAATCCCAGTACTTGGAAGGCAGAGGCAGGTAGGTGGATCTCTGAGTTTAAGGGCAGCCTGGTCTACAGAGTTAAGGTCCCTGATATCCAAGGGTATACAGAGAAACCATGCCTCAAACAAACAAACAAACAAACAAAACACTCCCACAATTTGATAAATGTTCCCTTTTGTGTAAATCTTTGTACAACCAACACAGCTCATTTTCCAGTAAACTTTGCAAATTTTATTATATCTCTTTGTAGTCCTTCCTCTCATTGTCAGGACATCGCGATACTTGGCAGGTATCTTTTTGATACCTAAAATTAGTTTGCCTCCCTTATAGTAAGCAAAAATCCACATGTGCTTAATATACAACTCTTCCATCTACTGATGTCAACAAATACCCCAACCAACTCATTAGAATCTACGGAAAACTAAAATACACAGGGAATATGCCTATATAAACTTCACTCAGCTACTAGACTCCTATGTTTCTCATACAAATTACTTATCAAAAAATATCACAATGATAGGAACATCAACAAACAATAATCTGCATCTTGCAGCAATTATATCTTCAATAATTTTTGGCGTGTAAACTGACTAATAAATTTTACAATAATATTGAACAATGCCACTGCTATTGAAATAAAAACATTTCCATATGTCACTACTTAATGTGCAGGCTTCTTGATTTGAAGGTGTCTAAAACCAATAAAAAGTCTAAATTAAGAACAGTTATAAACCAAAAGTTACATTTTCCCAAGCATATCATACTATTTACAAAGATATTAGGGGCAATGTTTTAAAAGTCTTACCAAGTTATTTAATTTCCAATATCTAATGTGCATTTTTACATTCATGTTTACATTTATTGATTTTGTCTGGAGCATGTGCATACAGCAACTGTGGAAGGTACCAGTGGAGGCCTGAGAATGTGTCTGACTCTGTGGAGCTGGAGCTACAGGGATTGATGAGACATTGCTACAAACCAACTCAACTCTTCTGGAAGAGGAGTGACTGCTCTTATTCACTGAGCAATATTTTCAGTCTCAGCATTTCCAATTTTAAATAATGAGCTGGCTGCTCCTAAAAATATATAATTAATAGTAGCTGTGTGGACCCGTGCTTCTAACATAAAAGACTTAGGAAAATGTGGTTGCCTACACGAATGATGAAATGGAAATCACGGTCTACATTATTCTTCAAACTTGAAATTAACAAAAACACCTGGGATGTTAGAGCGTATAATTTCTCTCTGCTTTCCCATGCAAATCCCTTCTTAGTCTGTTTGAAGAAAGTTCGAGGGAATTGGTATATGTTAAATTCATTTAAGTATCTCCCATTATTAAAAGAGTTTGAGAATCACTGCAGTAGGCTTACTATTGAAAATTCCTCTTTAATAAGAAAATTATAATAATCTCTCAAGAGAATGGAACTTCATACTAATAATTCATGTTTAGCACATTAATTTTTGTCTGCTTTCTGTTTCTCATGTGTATTGAAAAATAAAGGCATAAAAGACAGACTCTTAATTCTACACTCTCTGCATCATTTTTATTCCACACTCTACAGTGATTCCCAAGGTTACAATTTCCCTACCCACCAGTCATATTGAAAAGAGTCCTCACAAATAATTTTCCAAGAATATTATGATGGGAAAAAGTATTAAGAATCAACTCAGCCTCATTTTATCTTTTTTTTTTTTTAAGCCTATAAATCCTGAGGACTGTCTTTCTCAGATTCCCTTTCTATTAATGTCCTGTACAAAAATTACTTTTATGTTTTAGATAATTAAGGTATAAGGAAATAGTATCTAATTTTTTGTGATTTTATTAATATCAGTGAAATGTAGACTGTAAATATTGTTGTGAAATTGGGAGTCATATTTACTGTGCCCTATTCATGAATGTCAAGTTGTGTTTTTTGTGTGTATCGAGTGCAGATGGTCGAACAGTATTTTTCTTACCTGGCACTTCTCTGCCCATGAGTTATCACATTAAATTATTTGACAGTTCTTATAACAAACATTGATGCTTTTATTTACTAACTTATAGGAACAGAAAAAGTGATTTCATGCTCCTTTTGAAGAGAATTGAGTGTTCTTATTATATTCACTAAGAACTCCAAATGATAATATAATGTCTGGCCCATCGTTATGGGGATCTAGAATTAGTTGTTCTGTAAGAGTGTTGGGAGAACTTTCTGAACCGTGCTCAGCTCTTCCAATACCAGCCTGAGAACCAGACCAGCAGAGGCCACAGATGTTATGCAACACAGATAACCTGTTTACTGTGTCCTTTCTAGATTCCTTTGTCATGAGATTACCACGCAAAAACGGTGGTAGATGTTGTTCATTATACGACAGTGTTTATCTGGGAAGATTTCAGTTCTGGCTAAATATGATCAAAACATGGTCCATGCATTAATGAAAAGTTACTTCCTTTGCATAGTCTTAAAGAGCCTACTGGTGTATTTTCCTTTACTGTTACATAAAGCTATATTTTAATGAATATATTATGCTGGCAGATAACACAGTTTACACTCCTAGAGTCTATCTTTACCTGAGAATGAGAAGTCATCAAACTTTCTGTCTTCTGTACTTGGAAAAAAGATTATCTTCCTTTCCCTGGCCTAATGCCTACGTTTCTAGCCTGCATGCAAAGTTGTCCTACCAGCTACAACCAAGAAAGTTGCAGGAAGTAATTAAGCATTAACTTCCTGAAGCATCCATCAAGAACCCTTGTTTGGTAACTTATGTAACTAGTTGCTGAAACTGTCTCAGCTTTGAAGTTATGTTTATATTGTCCACATATCTGCAGAGAAGCTTTTACGTCTCCAGGATGCTTACCTTCTCATTCTATAGGATTTAAATCATTTTAAAGAACTGTTTATTTTATGTGTATTAGTGTTTGTCTAGATGAATGTATACATAACATGTCTGTGACTGGTTCTCTGGGTTCTGTGGCCAGAATGAGGCATAGCATGCTCTGGAGATGGAATTACAAACCATTGTAAGATACCATTTAGATGCTGGGAACTAAAATTTGGGCCTTTGCAAAAAGCACAGAGGCCTTTACAACTGAGCCAAGCTCCAGTTCCCACCCTTTTGGACTTTATATCTCAATGTGTATTCACCAGATGCAGAAGATAGTTATCATCTTGTCTTAGTCTGAGAAAAATCATTCTCTTTATGATTTTTCTATACGCTATTTTGGAATCGTCCTTTCGTATTTATCTTTAGGCGGAAATTTCACTTTAACTCTATTCTAAGCCTTTTTTTAAAGATTTCATAAAATAGGGCAGACTTGCTCCCACTGGGTTAAAAATATTTTCAAGTTGAAGAATCAACAGTTTTTTGACTATATAGAATTTGGTATTCAAAGACTGATTTCTTAGAGGTTTGATTGTTAACCTCTTTCAGTAATGTTTGGGATTGATAAGATTATTGACAGACAGTAGATAATACGTGACTGTTACATTAGGGACTTTCCATTGAAAGGAAAATTAGAATGTCCTAACATCTTTCTTTCTTTCTTTTCTTACCAGACACTGGGTAAAGATATGTCCTGTGTCCTATGCTTTGATAGCATGTGTTGGACTGTAATTGTTTCCCCTCCCCCCAAAAATGTATATTGGACGTTGACTGATACTTTTGAACCTTCCACCAAAATCAAGGTTTCCTCCTCTTACCATTTTTATGTTAACAGTGTCTTCACAGTGAGACAGGTGAATAGCTAGATTTAGCTTCAAATACTTGATACATGATGAACTATTTTCCATGTTTTTTGATACAAATCTAATCTTTCTAAATAATGATGGATGTTTCCATAAATACAGAAAGATGAGTTAAAAAAGGTGCTAAAATATTTCCATTACTATGTATATATGTCTCAGTTACTGTTCTCCTGAAACAACAGGATCAAGACAATCTATAGAAGGAAGCATTTAATTAGAGGCTTGCTTACAGCTTCAGCAGGTGATTCTGTGAACATCATGGTGGCAGACATACGACTAGGCAGGCATGGCCATGAAGGAGTAGCTAAGAGCTTATATCATGAGCCTCAGGCAGAAAGGGAGGGAGGGAGGGAGGAAGGGAGAGAGAGAGAGAGAGAGAGAGAGAGAGAGAGAGAGAGAGAGAGAGAGAGATATGAAGCATGATATGGACTTTTGAAATCAAAAGTCTACTCCCAGTGGCCCATTCCTGCAACAAGGACACACCTCCTAATCTTTCCTAAACAGTTCCACAAACTGACCTGAAAGCATTCCAAAACATTAGATGGGGTGGGCATTCTCATTCAAAATACCACAGTTTATTAATATATAAAATTCTTTTATTCTTTAGTCTGTTATTTTGGTGCATATAATGACATCTGCTGAGTGCTTTCAAAACTCACTGTTGCATGCACTCAAGTGAACTCTGTTTATTCATCTATCAAAGATGTCATGGTATTGGTCATTTTAAGATTCCTTTAACATCTTTAATGCCATGGTAGAAAAATTTATACTAATTATGTTAATTTTCATTGCACAGTTCTGTTCATAAAAATTCTTTTCCTGTCATTCAAACATTCTTATTCTATTCTGTCCTCTGAAACAAAAAGGATAACACTATTCTGATCAAGTGAACAAGGTTTAATTGTGTTATTTAAGAGCTGTCTAGAAATATTGTTGCTTGTCAACTAGTTGCTCCGATTTCTACGAGGAAAAAAACTGACTGTACAAGTTTGTCTGCTAACAAAATCAGGGCTTTATAAATTACCTTTAAGCAGACTTTAAATTGCTGTATATTATTGGTTAATTAAAACTAAAAATAAGTTTAGCATTTTACGAACTTTATATAACTATGCATTCAATTATAAGTTAGAAAAAAAGTTCAGGAAGGCCAGCAAATTATAAGCTATTAAAAATATAAAAGAAAATCACATGCTGTGTTTTATTATTCACTATGCCCTAGCTTGTATTCCTATGTTGTTACTTATTTCTCTACAATGAAAGCACTTTAATGCACAACACTGAAAAGGTCTTTTATTTTGCTTCCACAATTTGGGACTTAAAATGATTATCTCTTGGAAAAATTATATTTAAAAACTGTACAAGAATATTTCATGTATGGATCTAAATTTCAATAATATTTTGTCAATAATAAAAAGTGATGATGAAAGTTAAAAGTTTGAAGAAAAACATCATACTAGTAATAAATTACATAATTAATTTATAATACTATAAAATTATAAATTAGATTTAGATTTTGCTTACCTGATACATACTAGTAATCTATGGTACCTTACATTAGTCATAAACTAGGTTACATGTTTAGAAGATGTTTTCCTGAGCATGTATATCCTAGAATTAGCTCAGAAAACATCTCTAATCGCTCATTTGAACTTTCCCCATACTACAACTAAAATTTGAACATTATCTGCATACAAATGCATTTGGAATGCCATCATACGATGGAAGGCTATTTCTCATTCCTCTGATATGACAGCTTTCTTGTTGTTAAATAGTACTTGCTGCCTTTTAATCTTGTGTTCTTTACACTAAAAAAAATCTCAAATCTCTTCAGAGGTTTTAATTAATTAGACACTAAGCATTTTTGAAGTGCATACAAATATATATGATGTATAATCTGTTACTTTATTGCTAGCATATAAAATCTAAGAGTTCAGAGCATATAATTTTGCTTATAGGCCACACTTGCATTGAGATATGTTCTAATAATGCTGAGTAAGGATTATCTTTTGCTCTATTTGTTGTTTAAATTGCCCAGGACAGATTTAAAAATCACTGTAGCAATTTTTTATTATTTTGTAGTACCCTGTAACTAAGATCTCATCCATTTTTTTGTCTCTAAAAGACTGCATATTCCAGAACTCACTTCTTATTCACATTCAGTCTATTTTATTGTGTTGTTGTGATCATTTTTCCCACATCTAACATTTTTTTTCGCCAGTTAAAATAATACTTGGTAAATTTGAATTTATTTGGTCTACTATGTTCCAAAATATTCATTCACCTATTTTCATCAGCAGTGTTCTAAAAACAGATTTCATTTTCTTTGAGGTTTGTTCTCAATATTCATGCCACTAATGTTGAATTTTATATAAATATTGGGAATCAATAAATATTCTGGATACATTTATTAATCTTCTTGTAAATATTATGATTAGACGATTGTAAAGAAATTTCAATATTGCTTGAAAAGCACTGTTTACTTTTTGCTTAGCAAGAAGGTGTGTATGTGTGCACACACGCATGTGTGTGTGTATGTGTCTGTGTGTGTATTTCTTGTATGTCTAAAAACGATGCCTAGAAAGTAAGCTCTCTCAGCCAATTGATTTGAGGTTTCCATTTAGCCATTCTGGGTAACAGTTCCTAGCATTTGCTGAATTTCCAATCTGGAGACTTAACCACCACGCTCTCCTCTGTCCACAGAGGGAGCTTCCCTACTCTTACACTCCTTCCCTTCTACGATAGGCTGTGCCTTCATCATTTTCTAGCCAAAATAAATTCTTTCCTTCCTTCATGGTTGGTTCTGTCAGCAACATCTGTAGCCAATCTCTCTTGACATGCACAGAGCAAGTAAAGTTTGATCCTGTGTCCTGTGGAACAAAGAAAATTACATTTATTTGGGAAAATTTAGAATCCAGTATAGGAAAACACAGGTACTAGCTGACTGTAAAATGTTGTCAAAGCTTACCTAAATAAATAGTGAGCATACTTGAAATCTTTATTCTCTATTGGAAAGGCTTTTGACAAGTATATTACAGGACTGAGATTGATATTGACCAAGTTAAGCTATTAGTAAGAAAATAATTTAATGTTGATCCAATCTATAGTTTGTGTTTAAATAAAAACATAAAGGCTTCTCAACTAATTGATAACAACTAGGGATATGCATACAAAACGTCCTTTAACTAAACAAGTCATCTTCACCATTTACTTCCCATAAAAATTAGTTTAAAATCATTAGACTCAACATAAATCTAGTATGTTTTTTTGAAAACTTCTGTAATAGGGTCCAAAAGTCAGGATTCTTTGCACTTGGTCCAGTTGATAGTCTCTGTAATTCCTGAAATATTGCAACTTCTGTGGTGTTGGCTGAGTGAGCTCAATGATCTATGCATGTTGTAGAAGGTCATTAGGAATCATTCTGTTGCGATATTCCTTTATCTGAACAAAGACAATTGTTTTTCCCATAGACCCATGGACTAATCCATCTAAGGCTCATGGCCATTCAAACAGGGTTAGGCATGGGTTCCATCGTAGAGTGGTTAGTTACTCTCACAGCACTTGTGGCACTATAGTACTGACAGACCTTGTAGGCAGATGAAAGGTTTTGTGGCTGTGTTGATGGTTACTGTTTTCCTGTTACATCATACAGAACGCCTCCAAGTACCATGAGCACTATTCAGTAGGAGTGAACGCTCTAGATAGGCATTGGATGGACTTCTCCGCCTTCATGTTTACATATATCTATACATTTATACAGTGTTAGGGCTCCGTAAGACCTCTCAAATCGCCATTACAGTTACTTGTCCCTCAGCAAATCCTCCCATTTCCAGCTTTCCCAGTTTCTATATAACCATACACTCGGCTTCCCCTACCTTGGATGACCATCTTTTTCCTCATAGTCCCTTAATTGATGCAAACCTCTGTGGCTATACTGACTGTAGCAATATTATTGAAGACACTGTTTTTTAAGTGAGTCGTTCTTCTAAACTTTAAGATATTTTTGCTATGTTACTCACATTTGTACTAATTAATCCTCTGAGGTTAATGGAACATTTCTGCCTTTCCCTATTTTTCTTTTCTTGGAAGTATCTCAGCATATAAAGCCATCTTTACCTGTTAACACTCAATTACTTGTTACTGTGGATGCTTTCCAGAGTCATTGAGGGAAGCATCCTTCCCTTTTGCTCTCAATTCCCTTACTAATATTTCTATCCTAGCACTTGACACTGTGTTACAATGTTGTGTTTAGAGCATGTCTTTTCCACTAGCTTAGCTGATTACAGGGAAGTGTTCAAGTGTGCAAGCATATAAATAAAGTGTAGAAACAATTTTTGTTTCATAAAATTGGCTTAAATGAAGATTTTCTTTCATGGTGACATTCTAGTTGCACTAAGATCATAGCAATTCAAAGAATTTCATGTCACAACACTGATTTCAACACAATACTAGATTCATTTATTTGTGTTGTTGTTATTAACTTCTGGCAGCAATGCTATTTCAAGAGCAATTTTGAGAAAACTCAACTAATATTCTTGGCAGATATTTAACCTTATGGAAGAAAATCATTTATTTATCTAGGATTTCAGTATTTTCATTTCGGTGACATTTTAAATGGAAATGAGCCCATTTTCTTTTCAGATTTTTTTAATATGCTTTGGTTAAAAATTAAGCCAATTCAGTGACTTATTTAAGTAGCACAAAATCAGAAAATAAGGAGACTTGAGTAGCAGAGTTTTTCCACTGTTGATATTAGAATTAATGTATCCTGTGTATGCTCCATTTTAACTATAAAAACAGGATAAACCACAAAATATGTGCTCCAGAGTAAAGTAAGTGGCTCACAATATATAAAGGGCTTGCAAGACAAATAAAAGGAGTTCAGTTAACATCTCAAGCATTCAAGTGAACTGCCAGGAATGGTAGCCTGTACTCGTGACCTGAGCTGTGGAGGACAGTGATGAATCCTGTGGGCTCCCTATTCTTGAAGAAGCAATCTCAAAGGAAAAAGGCAGAGATTGAACATTAAGAACAACTCACATCTTTATTTGACCTCAGTATGCATGTAGGTGCATCCACCTTGCACATGTGTGTGTGTGTGTGTATGTGTGTGTGCTGTGTTGTTTACCATATGCATACCTGGATGCATATTCATAAAAAAGGAAAGTATTTGTATTCTAAAAGTAATTATCTCCAGTATGGCACATAGATAATATTTAAAATGCTCTAAATGTAGATATTTTATCATAAACTTTATATATTTAATTACTTCATGGAAAAATGAATCCTTTAAAGGAAATAGTTTTAATATTATTTATAGATTTTATACTAACAGCTTTTAAAGTTACTCTATAATTCCAAGGCAATTTAAATAAAGGCATTGATATAATTCTAAAAGCTTTAAATTAAAATTTATGTAGTCACTTTCCTCAAAGATTTTATGTCTCCTTTGTTTGTTTGCTTTGAATTTTTTGGAGAGGGCTTTGGAACACATGATTTTGAGTGAGTAGGGAGCTAGAAAAAAAATCAGAGACAAGTTGTTATAGGGTAAAGAATATGATAAGTAATTCAGCTTATAATTTTAAACAATCTTTAAAACTATTTAAGGATGAACATATACAGTAGCCTAAAGAAACTGAGGCTGAGATTGGAAGGCTTACTTGACCCATGTGACCGCCCAACCTTCAAGACTACTACTCTGCAGTACACAAGACAAATCAAGCTCATGTCCAGGAGCCTCTCCTCCTACAGATCTCAGCAGAAGGAAGAGTTAGCTCCCTTCTACCCTGCCTAGTACATGTGCCCCAGAAATAAAATACTCACTACTGCATTTCTCTCCCTCACAGATGTTCTTTCTCTGTTTCGCCTATCACTTAGTGTTGATTTTCCAACTTCTAAATAAGAATGCCTTATTATAAACAACTGTAGCCATATGTATTGAACACTGTATGAAGCAATAAATAACCAATAAAGGAGAGCAAAGCAAAATAAGTTATGTTTTCTTTCCTGCTAATGGTTTGCTTTTGAGGGATGTTCCATTTAGTTCTCTATCTCCAGACACCAAGCATATGTAACCCGAGAATAAATGATCCATGCTTCAAGCGAGCAGCAGACAGTACATATCTGTTATCACATTAGAAAATATATATGTAGGTTTATATGCCTATAAACAACAGAATAAAAAGAGTCTCTTATCTGAATATAATATTTCTGTAGCAGAAGTACTCTGACCCCTGGACCATTGACATGCCAGTGTGTTTTCATGATGGTAAAAGAGGACAAAGTTTATCATGCCACGACATTTACTATTTTCCATGTGTTTATTAAACATATAACTCAATAACATGACATGGAAAAGATTACAATTTCACATTTCCCTATATTTCAACATTTTCTCAATCATGTTTGAGTGCCTTACTTAGGCATCTAGGTAGATTGGTGCCATATGGTTTGTTCCTGCAACAAGTTCCTTCCTTGACTATAACCAAGTGATATACAAATATACCAAGAATATTCTTCTATAACTTTGATCTGATTTTCAAAAAGATTTTATCAATAGGCTTTGGGGCTCTCTCGCTTTCTCTTCCTTGTCATTTATTACTTTGCGCTTTCGAGGGTGCTTTCACAACACCTCCCATTGTGTGTTGTGTTACCCTCATATTAAACTTTCTCTGCATATTAACAAAACAAAGAACAACAACAAAAAAGCTTTTAGCAGTCATGTTGGTGATGATTTGTGGATGTAGCCTCTGACATTCCTATGAGGCATGATCATAGCAAACTCCCTCATTGTCTGTCTCTTATGATTGTTCAGACTCTGTCCTCTAAAACATTACTGAGCTTAAGTACAGGAGATGTTTTTTAGACATATCTATTTATGATGTACAACTCTGCATTTTATGCAGCTGTTGCTTCCTGTTATGGGCTCCTCTGCATGCAAACAGATGTTTCCTTAAAATAGAATGCAGACTACACTTATTTATTGGTATAAGGACAAATATTTAGACTGAAGCTAATAATTGTGCTAATTTAGTGAAGAGGCAGTAGTAGGTTCTACTCCAAGATCCAGGACATTACTTTTCCATGCCTAAGTGAAATATTTGCAGCCACATGGAGCAATCATAAAACAGGTGTTAATAAAATGGTTTATAACATTAGTATACATGTATCAAAATGTTAGAAAACAATTTTACTGTTACACTTGAGCATTTATTAATTTGTGAAGGATAATTCATGAGAAACTAAATAACATCTAGCAATTAGTATATAATGTCTAATGTACAAACTCCAATCACAGTATTTGGCACAAGATGATTTCCTGGTAATAGATGATCCTCACACCATTTACGAATTGATATTAAATATCTGAACTACCATAAACATTTACTTCATTTGGGCAAAGGAGAATACATTATAAGCAAGTTAAAATTACTTTAGTCATACACTGCACTTCTTAATTGATTCTTAAATTGATCAAAAGAAAGCAAGATCTGAAAGCAATGAAAAAAAAAAAAGACCTAGAAATTGTGTGACCCTTCCATTCCTTTACCTCCCTATTAAATTTTTATGTAAATCCATTTTATTACTATTTTAATAGGGGTATAGCTATATGTATTGAAACAGTGGAAGCAAAGAATTAGAGTTAATTTTAATCTGAAGTTTCAGCCTGAGCTGGTATTAAGTTTGCACCAAATTCTTCTGCTTAAATACTAACGTATGTGGAAGTGAAGAGTAGAATCAATGTCTTCGTGAAGATCTGTGCACATACTATGTCTGAGACAGTGATAAAGAGAGGTGCAGGCATAAAGGCACTCCTCTTTTTTTCTTTTATTCTTATTAATTTATTCTTATTACATCTCAATGGTTATCCCATCCTTTGTATCCTCCCATTCTTTCTTCCCTCCCATTTTCCCCTTACTCCCCTCCCCTATGACTGTGCCTGAGGGGAACTTACTCCCCCTTTATATGCTCATAGGGTATCTAGTCTCTTCTTGGTAGCCTGCTATCCTTCGTCTGAGTGCCACCAGGTCTCCCCCTCCAGAGGACATATTCAAATATGAGACACCAGAGTACGTGTGAAAGTCATACCCTACTCTCCACTCAACTGTGGAGAATGTCCTGTCCATTGGCTAGATCTGGGTAGGGGTTTGAAGTTTACGGCCTGTATTGTCCTTAGCTGGTGCCATAATTTGAGCAGGACCCCTGGGCCCAAATCTGCCTAGCATAATGTTCTTCTTGTAGGTTTCTAGGACCATTTGAGTCTTTCTGCTTCTGGGTTAACTCGCTCATTATGATAATTTCTAGCTCAATCCATTTTCCACAAATTTCGGGAATTCCTTGTTTTTACACTATGGAATACTACTCGGGACTCCTCTTTTTAAAGTCCTGCTTACTGATGGGTGTTCCTCAAGACCCAGCTATTCCACTTCTTGGAATATACCCAGAAGATGCTCCAGCACACAACAAGAAACTTTGCTCAACCATGTTCATAGCAGCCTTATTCATAATAGCCAGAACATGGAAACAGCCTAAGTGTCCCTCAGTAGAAGAGTGGATAAAGAAACTGTGGTACATATACACTATGGAATACTACTCAGCTATTAAAAACAAGGAATTCCCGAAATTTGTGGATAAATGGATTGAGCTAGAAATGATTATAATGAGTGAGTTAACCCAGAAGCAGAAAGAATCAAATGGTATATACTCACTTATATCTGCATACTAGCCCAAGGGGCATGTCCCACAAAAGCCTTCACTTACCAGGAAACTGGGACAGAGGGGAAGGCATCCTATTGGGACTCTAAATGAGAGACGCATGGGAGAACGGCAAAATAAAAGGATCCAGAGGGTCCTAGAAATCTACAAGTAGAACAATATGATAGGCAGATTTGGGCCCAGGGGTCCCACTCAAACTAAGGCACCAGCCAAGGACAATACAGGAGGTAAACTTTAAACCCCTTCCCAGATCTAGCCAATGGTCAGAATATTCTCCACAGTTGAGTGGAGAGTGTGATACGACTTTCTCACGTACTCTGGTGCCTCACATTTGACCATGTCCCCTGGAGGGGGAGACCTGGTGGCACTCAGAGGAAGGACAGCAAGTAGCCAAGAAGAGACTTGATACCCTATGAGAATATATAGGGGGACATAATCCCCCTCAGGAACAGTCATAGGGGAGGGGAATAATGGGAAAATGGGGGGGGGGAGGAATGGGAGGATACAAGGGATGGGATAAACATTGAGATGTAACAAGAATAAATTAATAAAAAAATAAAAAATAAAAAAAATAAAGTCCTGCTTAAAGGCATGGCTGGCATAGCCTGCCCTCTAACTAGGGGCGGGGCTTCCCAACTCCCAGAGGTTCACTGTATAAAGCAGACATTTTGGTTCTGGGGGCCCCACTTTTTCCCCCCCTCCAAACTCTCTCTCCTACCTTTCCCTCACATCAACCTGCACTGTGTGCTCCCTCATCCCTTCCCCCTCCTGTGCCACTTCTAATAAACCTTCATTTATATTATAGCTTCGTCCCCAATTAGTTCATTCTGTTTATTTAATCAATCACTCTTAAGACAGGAAAATCTGCTTTAAGAATGAAAATGTTTCCAACATAGACACAACATTGCTGAACCAAATTGGATCAGAGAATTACAGATTCAGGTGCTGCTGGAGGAGAAAATGGGCAGGGAAATGGCAGCTGGGTAGGCCACGTCAACTCTGTCAGTCCTAATCAAGGCCACTTAGCCCCACAACAGTTAACAGATCTATGGTGGGTTTTTTTTTCCAGTGCATATTATGCTTATCATTCCACATATGAGCCCTCTTTAAGTTTCTGATATATCATCCTTAACTCATAATCGTGCTATAAGCTACAAATATGTACAAAGACATACATAAAAATAAATATGTGTTTACTGTGTTGTATGTACATGTGACATGACAGATGATCCTAGTAATTAAGATCAGAATAAAGAAACCTGCATTTGCCTCCGCCAGATTCTCAAAATAAGATGAATTATCTGGAAAATTGCTGCTTTTGTAACCATCTTCATCTTGTGACTTCATATTATTTTAACTTGTAACATTGTGAAAAGATATAAACATATTCTTTTTCTAGCACAGTGTGTTCATAAATCTCATTTCTGCACAGCTTTTCATTTTATAGTGCTAAGTCATGTTTCCTTCACAAAGATGAGGCAACAATTAAAAGAAGTGATGAAATATGGAATGTAAAGTAAATGAACAGTAGAATGTGCATATATCATCTTCATACAAATTATTACTGCATAGATATAAATGTAAAATGTGAAACTAGAAAAAACAATCATGTAAAAGCTGCTTGTGACTAGAATATTTCACATCACGTATGAGTGAAGCTTGTGTCGCTATCAGGCACTTCATCTTTTTATTATATTCTAGCTTTGCTTCCCCTCCTAACGTCTCTCACTGAGCCTGTAATAGGCACCATAGCAATTGTCGATCATACTTTATGTTCTTAGATGTGTGATTAGGACCAATAGTTCAGTTCTCATGCCTGCAATTGTAACATATAAGAGAGCTGAATAGACAAGCATGTATAGACAAGTCTGATGATGAAAAAAAAAACTGTTTTGAGAATGGGGAAAATTTAAGCAGTAAATAGAAGCATAGAGAGAAAAGAAGTGACAAGAAATCAAAAGGCATTGGAAATGTGGTCTCTTCCTACATTCACTGCACTTCCTAACCAGGAAGCTTGGGGAAAGTTTGTTCTGTCAACTGTCTTTAAAGTGTTAAATAACTATTAAGAGGTGTCTTTCTTTGGCTCTTGTCAAATAAAATGAGCCGTAAACCTCAGGGTTTATGGTACCCACGTGTAGACATGTTAGACCATTTCATTATCGAAGTATAAAGATGAAAGTAGAAATGGGAATGTGTTCAGTTGGTAGACTACTTGTTTAGAATGCGGAAACCTTGAGTTTCACTTATGGCGTTTCATAAATCAGTTGCACGCCTGGTATCCAAACATTCAGAGTGTAGAGACAGTAGAATCAGGAGTGGAGGGTACTCCTGCTCTACATCCTTAGTTCGAAGCCAAAGTGTACTAGATGAGATTTCATCCACCACTACTATTAATATTCTTACTCTTAAAAATATGAAGTAAAGGGGGACTCCAAGATGGCGGCAAGCAGTGTGGACCATGTTTAGAAGCTCCAGTAAATGATTCAGGGATTCAGGGAACTGCAAGAATTTCTTAACCAGAATCACAAATCTTCCCACCCCATTACAGGGTGAGTTCTCCATAACTCGAAAGGATCAAAATAGAGAAAACCTGCATATCCCTGAACACGGGAGGAGCGCGGATGTTCTTGGACCATAGTGGCAGCAGCAGCAGCTGAGGTTGGGAGCTGGAAACCCTCCAGCAGAGGCGAGTGGCATGGTTACTGGTGAGAATTGCTGTGGGAAGGGGGGATTCAGTGCAAAAATTGGGTCTTGTGACTGAAGCTCAGCTCGGTGCACGGCTCATGCCCTGAGACCCAAACTGGGCTTGGTGTGTGGTTTGGGCCCAGAATCCCTGGTTAAGCTTGGCAGCCAGTTTGGGTCCAGAGACTTTAGCTGGGCTCAGTGTGTGGTGCAGTCCCTGAGAATCTAGCTGAGCTTAGCGCAGTTTGGCCCCAGAGTCCCTAGTTGAATTCGGTGTGTGGTTAGGGCCCAGAGAACCTAGCTGGCAGGAAGTTTGGGCCCAGAAACTCTACCTGAGCTTGACACACAGTCCAGGCACTGAGACTCAAGCTGAACTCAGCAAGCACAGTGTGTGGTTTGGTTCCGAGACCCTGGTTGGACTTTGCACTAACTGGACTAAGTTCATGGATTAGGCCCCGAGACCCATTTGGGTCCAGAGATGAGAACTGGACTCAATGCACAGGTTGGGTCCATAGACACTAACTGGATTCAGTGTGTATGTGATTTGGGCCCCATGACACTAACCTGGACTCTACAAGTGGTTGGGGTTCCAAAATACTACAGGGAACCAGAGACCAGAGGAATATCAGAGCTCTGGGACTAGAGAACTCTCAGGGAGACATGGAGTAGAGTGACCATCAGACCCCGCCCACACAACGTGCTTCAGTCTCTGGAGAGCTCCGGTGCCACAAAGGGACCCAGAAGGCTGTGGACACTTTGGTCTGATCCAGTGCACATTCTGAGACCCAGGACAATTACAAAAACAAGAAAGCTGGGATCACTGGCTGTGAGAGACCCCAACTAAAGGGCTGGCCTCCTGCCATCCAGACCAGTGAAGCATCAGAGCTTCTGGCCTAGGGAAATCATGAGAAAATGGGTGAATCTATCCTCATACTCCCTCCACCCAAGCCTGGAAGCTACTTTCCAAAAACAAAGATGGCAAGATGACTAAAGGACAGTGTAAAATAATACACAAAAAAAGGAGGAAAAAAAAGAAACAAAACAAAACAATATGGACTCTCCAGATCCCAGCTATCCCAAAGAAAACAACCCAGAGAACTCAAACACAAAAGAAATACAAGAAAATGACCTCAAATCCTTAGTAATGAGGATGATAATGGAGGAAACAAATAAAACTCGTAATCAAATGCAGGAAGACGCAGCCAAACAGGTGAGAGACATAATAGAGGCCTATAGAGAGGCACTGGAATAAAGTTCAGGAAAATACAAACAACCAGATGAAGGAAATCAATAAAACTCCTCAAGCTCTGAAGGCCTATGAAGAGGCAATGAAAGAAACTCAGGAATATACAATCAAATGAAAGAAATAAAAAAAAATACTTGTAGATCTGAGAATGAAAAGGGATTCAAATATAAACACATAGACAGAAGAAAAACGGGAATGTGAGAGCTTAGAGAGGAAGGCAAGCAACACAGCAGTGAGCCTGTCTAACAGAATCCAAGATATGGAGGAACGAATCTCAGGTCTAGAAGACACAATCATAGGTCTTGAAGCAAACATTAAAGAAAATGCTAATTCTGGAAAAATCCTGACACAAAACATCCAAGAAATCAAGAACCCCATGAAAAGAAGAAATCTGAGGATAATAGGCATTGAGGAAAGAGAAGATGCAAGACTCCAAGGCACAGAATATATTCTCAACAAAGTCATAGAAGAAAACTTTCCCAATCTGAAGAAAGAGATGCCTATAAACATACAAGAGGCCTACAGAACACCAAATAGAATTGACCAGAAAAGAAAAACTGTCTGTCACATAATAATCAAAGCACAAAATATACAGAACAAAGAAAAATATTAAAAGCAGCAAGGGAAAAGGGCCAAATAACATTTAATGGCAAACTTATCAGAATTACACCTGACTTCTCAGCAAAGACTATAAAAGACATAAGGGCCTGGACAGAGATTCTGCAAACCCTAAGAGATCACAGATGCCAGGCCAGCCTACGTTACCCAGAAAAAGTATCAATAACCCTTGATGGAGGAAATAAAATATTCCATGACAAAAACAAATTCAAACAGTACCTATCCACAAATTCAGCTTTACAGAAGGTCCTAGAAGAAAAACTCTACCTCAAATGAACAAGCTACAACCAAAACTATACAGGAAATAGATAACTACACCATGGCAAAAACACAACCACACAAACGCTCTACTGGAACCAACATTATATTAAGACTCTTAATAGTCACTATTCTTTAATATTTCTCAACACTAATAATCTCAATTCTCCAATAAAAAGACACAGACTTTTTGGACCCATAAAAAAGATCCAACATTCTTCTGCATTAAAGAAGCACATCTCCCCCATAATGACGGACATTACCTCAGGGTAAAAGCCTAGAAAAAATATTCCAAGCAAATGGTCACCAGAAGCAAGCTGGTGTAGCCATTTTAATATCTAACAAAATAGACTTTCAACCAAAGTTTATCAAAGGGATGAGGAAGGACACTTCATACTCATCAAGGGCAAAGTCTACCAAGATGACACCACAATTCTGAACATCTATGCTCCCAAAACAAGGGTACCCACATTTGTAAAAGCTCTATTAATGAAGCTTAAACCACACATCAATCCCCACACAATAATAGTGGGAGACTTCAACACCCCACTCTCATTGAAGGATAGCTCATTGCAGAAACTAAGCCGAGAAATAACATCATTAATCAATGCGGTGAATCAAATGGATCTAACCGATATATCTACAGAACCTTTCACCCAAACAAAAAGGAATATACCTTCTTCTCTGCACCCCATGGAACCTTCTCCAAAATTGATCACATACTTGGTCACAAAGCAAGCCTCAACAGATACAAGAGGATTGAAATAATACCTTTTATCCTATCAGATCACCATGGTCTTATGATGCACTTCAACAACAACAGAAATAACATAAAGCATACACAGAAACTAAACAATTCTCTACTTAATAACACCAGGCTCAGGGAAGAAATAAAGAAAGAAACCGAAGACTTCCTGAAATTCAATGAAAATGAAGGAACAATATACCCAAATTTGTGGGATACATTGAAAGAGGGGCTAAGAGGAAAATTCATAGCACTAAGTGACTTTAAAAAGAAATTGGAAACATCCCACATAAGCAGTGTAACAACACAGCTGGAAGCCCAAGAAAAAAAAAGAAGCAGAAACACCCAAGAGGAGTAGACATCTGAAAATAATCAAACTTAGGGCTGAAATTAATAAATTAGAAACTAAGAAAACAGTCCAAAGAATCAACAAAACCAAGAGCTGGTTCTTTGAGAAAATCAACAAGATAGACAGACCATTAGCCAAATTAACTAAAAGGCAGAGGGACACTATCCAAACCAATAAAATCAGAAATGAAAAGGGAGACATAAAAAAAGACACTGGAGAAATACAAAGAATCATAAGGTCCTACTTTGAAGGAATATATGCCACAAAATTTGAACATCTAAGGGAAATGGAAAATTTTCTTGATCAATTCCACTTCCCAAAGTTGAGTGAAGAACAGATAAAGAAGCTAAATAGTCCCATTTCCTCTACAGAAATAGAAGCAATCATTGATAGTCTCCCAACCAAAAAAAAGCCCAGGGCCAGATGGTTTCAGTGCAGAATTCTACCAGACCTTCAAGAATGTGCTAATACCTATACTCTTCAAGCTACTCCAAAAGATAGAAATGGATGGAACATTTCCAAGTTCAATCTATGAGGCCATAGTCACATTGATACCTAAACCTCACATAGACCCAACAAAGAAAGAGAATTTCAGACCAATTTCTCTTATGAACATTGATGCAAAAATACTCAATAAAATACTTGCAAAATAAATACAAGAACATATCAAATATATCATTCACCATGACCAGGTAGGCTTCATGCAGGCATGCAGGGATGGTTTAACATACAGAAATCCATCAATGTAATCCACCATATAAACAAACTGAAGAGAAAAAAACCACATGATCATCTCCTTAGATCCAGAGAAAGCATTTGATAAAATCCAACACCCATTCACGTTTAACGTTTTGGAGAGATCAGGGATACAAGGCACATACCTCAACATAATAAAGGCTGTATACAGCAAGCCAATAGCCAAAATAAAATTAAATGGGGAGATACTTAAGGAAATTTCTCTAAAATCAGGAGCAAGGCAAGGCTACCTACTCTCTCCGTATCTCTTCAATATAGTACTGAAAGTTCTAGCTAGAGCAATAAGACAACAAAAGAACAATAAGAGGATCGAAATGGGAAAGGAGGAAGTTAAATTATCCTTATTTGTAGATGATATGATAGGGTATATAAGTGACTCCAAAAATTCCACCAGCGAACTCCTGTACCTGGCAAACACCTTTAGCAAATTGGCTGGATAAAAAATTAACTCAAAAAAGTCAGTAGCCTTCCTATATAAAAATGACAATCATGGAGAGGAAGAAACTAGGAAAACTACACCCTTTATGTTAGCAACAAGCAATATAAAATATTTAGGAATTGCTCTACCCAAGCAAGTAAAGGACTTGTTTGAAAAAAACTTCAAATATCTGGAGAAAGAGATTGAAGATGACATGAGAAGATGAAATGATCTTCCTTGCTCATGGATCGGGAGAATTAACATAGTAAAAATGGCCATCTTACCAAAAGTAATTTACAGATTCAATGCAATCCCTATCAAAATACCTACACAATTTTTTAAGGACTTTGAAAAGTTCAATTCTAAACTTCATATGGAAAAACAAAAAACAAGAATAGCTTTAACAATCTTGTACAATAAAAGATCCTTGGGAAGAATCTCTATACCTTAACTCAAGCTATACTATAAAGCAACAGGTAATAAAACAACATGGTACTGGCACAGCAATAGGCTGGTTGATCAGTTGAATCAATCGAAAACCCAGAAATGAACCAACACACATATGGTCACTTGATTTTTGACAAAGAAGTCAAACCTATTCAATGGAAAAATGTTAGCATCTTCGACAAATGGTGCTGGTTTAACTGTATGTCTATGTGTAAAAAATGCAATTAGACCTCTATTTGTCACCATGCACAAATCTCACTTCCAAGTGGATCAAAGACCTCAACATAAAACCAGAGACACTGAACTGGTTAGAAGAAAAAGTGGGGAAGAGCCTGGAACACATTTGTACAGGAGACAACTTCCTGAACAGAACACCAACAGCCCAGGCCTTGATGTCAATAATTAATAAATGGGACCTCATGAGGCTAAGAAGCTTCTGTAAGGCAGGAGACATTGTCAATAGAACAAAGCCATCGCCTACAAACTGGGAAAAGATCTTCATCAACTCTACATCTGACAAAGGTCTAATATCCAAAATTTATAAAGAACTCAGCAAACTAAGTACCACCAAACCAAATAACCCAATTGAGAAATGAGGCTCAGAAATAAACAGAGAATTCTCAACAGAATAATATCGACTGGCTGAGAAACACTTAAAGAAGTGCTCAACATCTTTAATCATCAGGGAAATACAAATCAAAACAACTCTGAGAGTCTGTCTTATACCCATCAGAATGGCTAAGACCAAAAACTCAAGTGATACCACATGCTGGTGAGGATGTGGAGAGAGAGGAACACTCCTTCATTGCTGGTGGGAATGCAAACTAGTACAGCCACTTTGGAAATCTATCTGGCACTATCTCAGAAAACTGGGAATAGGGCTTTCTGAAGACCCAGCTATTCCACTCCTTAGAATACACCCAGAAGATACTCCAGCGCACAACAAGAAAATTTGCTCAACCATGTTCATAGCAGCCTTATTTATAATAGCCAGAACACGGAAACAGCCTAAGTGTCCATCAGTAGAAGAATGGATAAAGAAACTGTGGTACATTTACACTATGGAATACTACTCAGCTATTAAAAACAAGGAATTCCCAAAATTTGTGGACAAATGGATTGAACTAGAAATGATCATAATGAATGAGTTAACCCAGAAGCAGAAAGAGTCAATTGGTATAAAATCACTTATATCTGGACACGAGCCCAAGGGGTATGTCCCATGAAAGTCTTTGCTTACCAGCAAAGTAGGACATAGTAGAAGACTTCTTATTGGGACTCTAGGTGAGAGAAGCATGAGAGAATGGGGAAATAGAAGTATCCAGTGGTGACTAGAAACCTACAGGTAGAACATTATGATGGGCAGATCTGGGCTTAGGGGTCCTGCTCAAACTTTGGCAGCAGACAAGGACAATATGTGCAGTAAAGTTCAAACCCTTACCCATATCTAGCCAAAGGACAGTACATTCTCCACAGTTGAGTGGAGAGTAGGGTCTGACTTTCACACGAACTCTAGTGCCACCTATTTGACCACATCCCCTGGATGAAGAGGCCTGGGGGCACTCAGAGGAAGGATAGCTGGCTATCAAGAAGAGGCTTGATACCCTATAAGCATGTACAGGGCGAGGAGGTCCCCCTCAGTCACAGTCATAGGGGAGGGGAGTAAGGAAAAAATGATAGGTAGGGAGGAATGGGAGGATAGAAGGGATGGGATAACCATTGAGTTGTAATATGAATAATTTAATAACATATATTAAAAATATGAAGTAAAACATAATGCACTTCTCAGTACTCAGCAGAAATCAATTCTGGAAAGAAAGAAGGATGAATAAGAAGGAGGCTGTGTATGACCCAGAAATATATGATTATCCACATTCTGTGCTCTCAAGGCTCCTCTTTAGGCTTTGTGGTCTATACTTGGTAAGGGATTCTGTTAACTAAGTGGTCTCAGATGTGCGCCGACCAGCAATGGAAACATAGAGGTCTTAGAACATGATGCCTACTCTATGTGAAGTCAAAAATTCCACACAGGCATAGAAACATGTTCCAAGATTAAGAAGCATTAGTGTCCTTCCTTTTGCCCTCTGTGTATCATTCACAACTTTCAAACCCATTATCTTTCATCACCTTGGTATGTTGCATTAAGCTTCTTATCATATCATATTTGCTAAATACCAAAGCAGAATGTGTCACAGACCCTCCAAGTGATTATGATGGAATCAGAGTATATTTACTGGCTGTCACCCAAAATCTCACTTAAGACTGTTGCCTTTCTTGTCATGGAGTTTGGCTGGTGTGATTGAATGACATATTTGAGAACACATTGTAAGCAACATTGTAACATTATACAACTTTTCAATGTCAATGTTCAGTCTTTATATTTTTCCTTATAAGTTTTATTGCAGTGTGAACCTGAACCACATATAGTAATTGTAATTATCAGCCTTATTACTAGCTGCCACGAATAGAAAAGCAATTAAATGTTTATCTATAGTGGATGCAAATATGTTTTTGTTTTGATCCCAAGTATAGGAAACAGGTTTGGGTAAGAGTTTGTGGTGTTTTTCCACTGCAAACAGACTTGTGAGAGAATAGATGATTTTGTCCACTAGAAGAACTGCCTCTTGCACGTGTGTGTGTGTGTGTGTGTCTGTGTGTGTGTGTGTGTGAAAACAAGAGGTTTAGCTTCTTTTGCTTTTTTGGTCTTGGCTTTTCATTGTTTCCCTTAGAGATGCTCCTAGAGAGAACTTTTCCAGGGAATGCTTCATGGTTTCAGCTGATGCTCTGAGTTCTGGCTACTGTGGGTGCAGTCACCTTTGTTGAATTGCTGGTTTGTTGTTTAATGGGTCTGCTGCAATCCTGCTGACTATGCCAGTGGGATTACTCTAAGGAACTGATTCTAAAAATATCTATTTCTTTTGTCCCCATTAACCTCTTTTCTTTGCTATCTAGGGTAGGTGGGTTGGAAGGGAGATATAAGCAGTAAAGAACCCCAAATAAAGTAGGTTTCAAAAAGTTTAAAGCAAAAAACAACAACAACAACAACAAAAACGCAAAAAGTTCAAAGCCTATACTTATCTTTTGAGAGAAATGAAGTTATAGTAAAAATAAGGTATATGCAAATTATCCAGAAGATAGTCTCTGTTCTAGAGAAATTAAAAATCAAATTACAAGAGCAAAGTAATGCGCTTTCACTTCTAGACTATTACCTTTTTGTTTGTTTATTTGGTTGTTTTTTCGAGATATGGTTTCTCTGTGTACCCCCGGCTGTTCTGGATTTGCTTTCTAGACCAAGCTGGCCTCTAACTCCCAAAATCTGTCTGCCTATGCCTCACCGAGTACTAGGATTATAGGTAAAGAAAGCAATTAAGTTAATGAAAAACTATATAAGTTACAAAGCATAAAATAAAATTGATGATTTTGTATAACTGTTTACTAAATATTAACCTAACAAACAATTTTAAATTAACATATGTCTGGAGAAAAAACATACTCACAATTGATACCAAAGTCTAGAAAATAGCAACTTGTAGATTTTACAATTTCCTTAAAATTTATCAACAAATTATAAATGATAACAACGTGTTTAAAATGGCACATAAATATATGTTGATTGTTTCTTACATACTAGTAAATTAATTACTATCTTGTATAATTCAGTAACTTTCTGATAATAATTTTACTGGTAAAAATCAGTATAACTTCTTTGGTCTTCAACTAGTGATATGCACTTAGTCTTACACTTGAAAACTATTCTTAGCTACATGCTTGCCTGTATTTCAAGGTAGCATTCTCTAAAACTAATGTGAGTTCTTTGTTCTAAGGCTAGTGCTCTCAGTGTTCTTAAAATAGCTGCCTGTAAAGATACTTTATACACAGGTTTCCTATAGAGGAAAGGCATGAATTCTTGATTACTCTATAGGTGAACCAATGAGGAAAAGAGATTATTTCCTCCAAGGTACCATGCTGCTTCACAGAAATAATTTATATTCTCACTAATACTTCCAAAACTTTTATAAGGATATGTTTTCTACAAAACATCTATTACTGTTCCTTTGAAGGTAAGGCTGAATATCTGTGTGCCCTTGAACAACTTTGATAAATATATATCTGTCCTTGCTATATCATTGTTAAGATTTGACTTGCTTTAATAGTGAAGACTATTTAATGGAGTGTAGAGACAGCATGATAGCATTACTCATTTCTTGGTGCCTAATAATATTGTCCCAAATATAAGAGCTTAACTTAATACCCACTTATCTTTTCAAACAAGTGTTTTGGTTTGCTGGTGCCTCAGATATAATGTCTTTAATCTTCACCGCCATATAGGCCTTAGTATAAGTCTTGCCTTAGGTCTTACTGGGCAGAAAATGCCTGCTAATCTCCTGTAATTGAAGGCACAACTTAACAACTTCCTCTCTGTTGCCTAAGAGCTGCAGTGACTTCCTGGACTTAGGTCGTTTGCTGCCCTCCACATTTGCCTTCTCAGTACAGCAGCATTCAAGTTGACGGCTTCTCTACTTCAAACCAACAAAGGAGTGTGTCTCTCCCTAACTCTGAATGTTGCAACTGAAGATGTATTGTCATTTCATGTGTGTCATATTCCACTGGATATCAGCCACACAATTTCTATCACTTAAGAGGAAGGGATAACTCAAAATGCATAGACCAAGAGGCTAGAGTTGTGAGGGTTCTCTTTAAAATACACCATCTAAAATGTCTGAAAACTTGACTGCAGCTTATTCTCCAGTTCTTTCTATAAATGGTAGACCAGTTCTGAAAATTTATCGTGTATGCCTATATTAGGTTATATTGCTTAAAATTCATAAAATTAACCTTTAAAATCCTTTCAGATTGGTAAAAAAAAAAAAAACCGTTCTGTTCTAGTGAGCAGGCATTTGGAAATATTACTGGAGCAGAATCAAAATACTTTCAACATATCTTCCTATCAGATATTACCATAATTCCTTATGTTTTTTAACTGAAATAGTTTTTCTTCCATTTTGAGAACAGATGTGAGCCATCTGGTTTTAATCAAAAATCCATATTAAATTATACCTTTAATTTTGATGATAAGTATGAAAAACATCTAAATCTAATTTGATTTGTGTATGTAGTTTCCTCATTAAATTTATTCCCTGTTAGATATGTCAAAACCTCATTATTTTTGATGTAGATGATGTAATGGACAGATTAAAATTTTGTATACTATCTATACCATAAAGAAGCACAGAGGCATATCTGAATTAGACAAGTTTGCACTGCGTGGTTCATTAAGCAATTTGGTTCATTTAACATTATATGGCCATGTGACTCTTCTATTTTAAAGGTAGAATAAATTTGAAACAAGATGTGAATTTGCTAATCCTTTAACGTACAACTCTGTGATTCCACCTTAGCAGGTTCTGAATGCTTTATGATTAGATTTTTTTTGTGTGTATTGAATCTACAGTTTTTAAATAAGGACTCAAATGCAATGCCAATTCATGATATGAGAAATACTGCACATATTCTATTTTTAAAGACAAATATGTTTTTGTGAAAGGAGAATTTGCATTTCCTGACAAAGAGAAAAGAACATTTATCCACCACCACCACCACCCCTTTACACAGAAGACAGAAAATTATAAAGTCTTATCCTTAAAAGGTCTTTATTATTCTATGAGCCTGATAGGGCAATTTTTCATCTTGCTTTTGGATACACTGCCCAAACAGCCCTGCTGCTCAATACATCCAGGTTCCACAAGGGACAAGAAAGGAGAAAGCAGATTAGCACAAAACAGTTTCATTTTTTGGCAGTCACATAATTCCCTCTGAAGGACATGCTGTTATCCTATTGATGCCACCTCTATATACTGGCTTTTTGGCAATATCTACCATCAATAAATGCAGCCCTGACCTTGGCTCAAGTAGTCCTATTATTCCAAATCACTTCCAAAGATTCATAGATGTAGTTTATCTACAATATGATGAATAAAGTCTATCTAATTCACACACACACACACACACACACACACACACACACACACACACGGATTCATACTTTATCATGTTAATAGCATGGCATATTCCAAAATATTAAATTAATATATCTTAGCAAAATATAACTTCAAAGACTTGTATCTTTCAGACTAGATTCTTTCAGACTAGAATAGTTGAAATTGAAATAGTTATCTGTTGCACTTACTGCAGTTAGAATCAGAGCTTGTGCCCTAGGATCCTACTAACTAGCCAAGTTCAGCTACCTGTCCTTGGTGGTCCAACTGAAGATACATGTAATAGGAAAAAGAAAACAAGGATTTATTACATTTCCTATATTGAGAGCATCATGGGTATGAATAGATAAACTGTTTTTGTCAATGTCTATTTTCTTTGCATTGCCTCATCTTCTTTTCCTCATGATAAGTGGACTGATAAATCACTTGAACTCTAAAATCCCTTTCCAAGAGAAAAAACTCCCTTTCTGGCTGCCATCAGACTTCAACACCTTTCTTCTTCCAATAAGAGTATCTTGGGGTGAATAGTCTCAATGGTTTGATAGCCAAAGCAACAGCTAGGTGAATCTAGAGTATATGTATTCCTTCCAGGCTAGGCAGCAACCCAGAAGCTTTATG
This sequence comes from Acomys russatus, assembly GCF_903995435.1. Taxonomy (NCBI): domain Eukaryota; kingdom Metazoa; phylum Chordata; class Mammalia; order Rodentia; family Muridae; genus Acomys; species Acomys russatus. Next base: position 59,614,935 of record NC_067144.1, read on the forward strand.
TTCTGTCAGTTATTTATGCATAGGTTGAGTATGTACACAAAGTCAAGGATGCTTAACAGGTCTCTACGCAAGGCTAGGAAATGAAGAGGAGAGAAATTCTGTAAGAGAGATCCGTGGGCCAAGTATTTCTCAATCAGAATGTCCCTGTATATTAGCAGTTGTCAGGCAGCAGTGGGGTAGTGACAATGGAGCCAAAGGCTGCAGAAGTCTCTGCTAGAGAGTGAGCTAACAGGCCCCTAGAAGAAGCAGGCTTTTTCAATACATTGCCTACTAAACGGAAAAATGCTATAAGCACCCTGTCATATCTGACTTCTGCCCCTGTCTTTTACAAACTGAACTGAAGTGCTCCCAAAGAACTGACCAGCATGCAAGTCACTGAAAGACAGAAATACCTATTTGTATGGTAATAGGAAGCAAAAATGTGAAATGTAAGGTAAGGAAAATGACAACATTTGCTTCAGGTTTGTTGATTAGAAATTGTGAACCAGGACCCAAACTGTATGGGCCTCTCTTCATCAGATGAGAGATATTTTTAAAAAGTAGAAAATTATGCTATATTGTAGTATAAAAGTGGAGGGAAGAGATTGTTTAGGAAGAAATAAAAAACATAAAGAAGGTGGTTAAGCAGAGTAAGGGATACAGCTGGCTCTCTAAGAACTACTTAAAAGGATCAAGATTACTGCCTGCAAGGTCCCTGAATTCAGACTGTTCCTGGAGACTCAAGTACTGAGGCTTGCTGTGAGATCCCAGCAAGTGCACGCTAGTATAGCTCAACGTTGGCGTCCTGTTGTAGGGTTAGCTAGAAATTGCATCATAGAGGATGGGGTTATGCTATAAGATTACAGTGACTCTTCTAAGCTATTATTAGAGGAGACGCCCTATGACCTGGGAATGTAGAGACAACCAAAAGATTCAGAAGGGGAAAGAGATGACATTACTTCTGTTTACCTGTATCTCTTCAGTCAGTGTTGGAGGCTATTTTCTCCTCTTACAAAGCATGGATAAAGTGGCAACATTTTCAAGTTACATGAATAATTATGTTAAAACTATCTAATGTAAGACATTGGAACAACAACAGAAACTCATTTTCTGATATTCTGTGAGAAAGAACTGACAATAAAAAGGCACTATCACTCTGGTGTAAATAGGAGTAAGATTAAAGAAAATCTGAGGTTTGGGACAAGGGTTTCAAAAGTGGAACCAAAGTTTGACAACATCACCTGATGGCTATTGTATGGTAACGTCACTCCAGAGGCAAAGAACCTTGTGCAGAGAGGACTTTTAAAAAGATGTGTTCTCAACATGGTGCATCAAAGAGGAAATTATTTAGGGACTCTTATTGCATTGTTTTCTTCCCATGATCTAAAACCTCTTAGCATTCTGCAAGTAATTGCTCTGCCTTTTCTATTGTGAGAAGAGAGGCAGATGGAAGTCTAGCATTGCAGCCACAGTCCATTGTTCTTAAACAAAATTCCTCAGGAATCTGTGTAACTTCCCAGAATGTAAATTAACTATTCGAAGAAGAAGAGTGCCTGGAATGTTTGTAAATTACCCCGAGGCTGTCTCTCTTCATCTAAAATTATTCTTGCTTGTTCTTAATGTTTTCTTCTGACAAAAATAACCTCAGCTTTGCACTGCTATGTTGCTTAGCAGGTATAACAGAATAACCTATGAAACCACAATTATTGCTATAAACATCATAGTGCCAATGTTCTTAGTTTCTAGTTAGGTAATGGGCTTACATGAGAATCATCTAGTCAAAACAAAATAAACTAATCAACAATAACTAGAAGATAGTTGGGTTTGAGCTAATGATGGCAATTTACTATGGTTATGAGTTCTGATTAGTGTTCTTTGATATGTGTGAGGGATAAGAAAAAGACTAAATCTTCTTTATGATCATGTAGCTACTGTCTATGGCTTGGCATTCTGTACTATTTTTGCCACTATGAAATAAAATAATAAAACATACAAGCCACTGTTTTTTTCAATATGATTTTTTTATTTTGAAATTTTTTTTAATACTAAACTAAAATTTCAGTTATTCTTAAATTTATTGTCAAAGATATTAGCCTGTAAAATGTTTTTATTTATTGAGCAAGTAAAATCATTCATTTTTTGTGTGTTTGTTGTAGAAGATATATTTTGCTTTTAAATAGGCTTTAGTTGGTTGATCAGTGCAGGGTTCACAGAAATCATGAGGTGAGTAGGAAAGGAAAAGGCTGAGTACATAGAGTGCTTCTTGTTCAAGCACGAGGACCTATTCTGTTCCCCGTATTTCTGTACGGTGTGGTACCTGCCTGTAATGGTCCCTCAGAAAGCAGAGAACTGAAGATAAAATGGCTAAACAGTCTAAACAAAGTAGCAAGCTCCTGGTTTGGAAAGTGATCTTGTCTCAATATAAAATAAAATTTAACATCATATTTACAATCCATATTACCACACTCGTGTTTACACACGTTTGTTCATATGCACAAATACATTCCCACACAATGATTTTAAAGAAAGTTAAACGAAGCTATCTCCTAAGAGTCTATAACATTCTGTACTCCTACTTCAGCAAATAATAATTATGGGCCTGTATATCTTGCAGTGCATTTTGGTATTTCACGCTTGTGAGTATTAAGCACCACATATTATACATTGATTTATTTACTCACAAATTTTCTCTGGTGTAGCATATCTTTCCTTTAGTTATTTGCCAGTTTCAAATCTTTAGTAAAATGCCTGTAAAGGTCCTTGGTTTATTTTTCACTTAGATTCTACATTAATTCCTATTAGACCTTAATGTATATATTTAAATTACAACTGGTACTACACTACACTCTAAATCATATTTACCAGTAGTTTAGATCAACATTTCATTCTTTGCTGTAACGTTCTACAACAGCGTTATTTAAATAAAGTCCAGAGTATTAAGTCTTTTATTTGAGTGTTGAGTCTTTGGCATGGTATCTAAACTAATCCCAAAGATAGCCCAAGGGTATCTATTTTCACAATGTGATTCTTTTCAATAAATGAGAAGTTGAAAAGTATGGCAGAAGAGTACAATTATCACAGGAGTAAGACAAAGTAAATTGTTTCCACTGCCTTGTGAGTTATTCCTTCTGATTGATCTTTATTTCTATGCACATGTTACCCAACTCCTTAATTGTGGTCTAAAGGGTTTGGAGGAGAATGAATGAAGCATTATTTCAACCACAAAACATTCACTCCTAAGCCCATTGGTGGTTTTTTATACTTCCGATGTAGTAGCACTGTATGTTAAATAGTACTCACAATGTAAGGATAGGTGGGGAAACGCAATGCAAAAATTTCCCTTGGTCCATAGATATAGACTGCTTCTGAGTACGTGTGATATGCAGTAACACCTCCATAAGAATTTACTTAAGAATGAGTATCTAAAAATAGAAAAGAAACAATACCCATATCATGCTCTTAAATGAGCCAATAATGCTTGCCAATTGTCAGGAACATCACTAGTGAATCCTGTGCATTTCAGGAAAAGGAGATAAAATATAAAATAACTCTCTGCTAGTGGTATGCCATTATCCCTTTCAGTACTCTCCCCCTGAATTTGTGTTAAGTTGAAAAAATAAATAAAATTGCCCATGCACGCAAAGCCCATGGGAGAAGGTGGAAAAAATACTTTTATATGCTGCTTCACTTTGACTCTTTTTTCATCTGTAGTTTCTCTTGGGGAAGAATGTGAGCCAATGAGAAATCATTGATGGGTGTGGCTGACACATTATAACATCTGATTATTTGGACATATGTGTGCTTTATATGTGAGTTTAAAATGTACCTTTAAATCAGAGTAGAAATAAAAAACTACTTTATTTAGTGCTGTGCTTGGATCTCAGCCAACTTGTCAGTAACAGAGCAACTGCTAGCATATGGCAAAGGACACTTGGGCTTTTTTTCTGAAGGAGTACTTGGCCAGTTAGCGAAAACTTCCTCAAATGGAATTCTGCCTGGTAAATCAGGGCAATCTAGACTGATCAATTCTAGGTCCCATGTGGTTAGTATAGAGCACTTCCCCTTGTAATCTCTAGTAATGAAATTCCTCCATTTGAATGAGGACACCTCTGTAGCATCCAGTTGGAACAATTTAATCTGCCAGCAGGTCCACTATTGAAAATAGATAGTGCCAGAAGTTTCCAGTTTGAGCATGCTTTCCGATCCAGATTTACAGTGGGGACCCTTTCTGTTTCTGTTCTGTCAATACAGCTCTCTCAGCATACATTATTATCTTTTTCCTTGCAAGAACCACACTTTCCTGATTTTGTAATGAAAACACAACTGAGACTGCGTTTTCATACTTGCCAAAAGGCTTGAACTACTTGATACACAGAACACAAACTTTCCTCTGAAACGTATATGCTAACTACATTTTTAATTGCTTAAAACAGAACCAACAATGCAAAAATCCCTTTGGTTATCTTGATTGTTGAAATTGGAGAGGATGTCTTTAGCTTTATAGATATGTCTGGTATTATGTTTTTGCTTAAATGAAAATAAAATTTGAACCAGGAATTTATATCCAGAAAACATGTCCAAATATATTTAGCAAAACAAATCTAAGGAGGCAGATCAGTTACCAGAGAAATTGTCAAGGGTTTAATGGTGAATCTTTTATAGATTTCATGATTATCTCTTCAAAGGACCTTGCTTAACATTCATGTTATAGAAAGGTTTAAGATATACATTTTGAGTGGACACAAATAAGTATAGAAGAATTGCAAGTGAGTGGTTGTATTCAAATTTGGGTGAGCTACATAAATTCTGGGCACTGGGGCAGCATCTGCCAACCCATGGGAGGGCAAGGAACACAAGAAGATTCCTGGAGGTCACACAACAGATTGTCACCAAGTAGTTACTGTTAAGCTCAGTGAGTCAGGTTTATTTTATCTAAAAAGTTTAATACTAATACTAATAATATTAATATGAATACTAGTAATAATACTGATACTAATACTAGTACTAACACTAATACTAATACCACTATTAATACTAATACTCCTGCCCAAAGTGACTGAGGAAGAACCCTGGCATCGATCCATAACTTCCAAGTGCACAAACATACTCGGAAACACACCTGTGCAAACACAGTCAAGAATAGAGTAAAATAAATTGAAACAAAATTTTAACATTCCAAAAATAATTAACCAAGTTTTTGCTGAATACAAGTGAGTATTAAGCAAGGTAATTACTGACGTTTTCTTTTTCTTTGTAATTACATATCATCTACTCTTCTTAATAATTTAAAATTTCTGATTTAAACACATTCATTTCAGAATAACTTTAACATGGAAAAGACATTTCAAAATTCACAAATATAAGTTTATAATTTATGTTTGAATATTATTTAAACATATCTCCTTTTTGATATGTTGTTTTTAGCTACAAATATTCATGACATAATGTTCTGATCTTTTTTTTATCCCATCCAAAGAGAAAAATACAGAGTGAAACTGTAATAAAGTAAAACATATCATTTTCTAATACCATGTATTAAAAGTGAATCTAGAACAATATCCCAACTAATTTACTATTTTGTTTATAACACTGAAATAGTGTGGATTAAGATCCACTAAAGACAATATTGACTACTTACTTCCCAGCCTAAGGTGTTCTTGAGGTTGATGGACCCTTTAAGTGGCAGGTTACTGAACAGAAGTTGAATTATTGAGAAAAACTCTCTATAAGGATGCCTATGTAACTTTGATCTTACGGTAAAGATCTGGCAAGAGAGAGTGCATTCTGTATTATATGTGATGCCATCTTCAAGTCCTAAGGGAGAGAAGGTATTCTAAAGATAGACAAGTGCATACTCCTGAGTTACGGTTTTCTGTTCCCTATCTTGAAACTTTAATGTGGTGAGGAAACAGTTTGCCAAAATCTGTATATAAATCTATTATGTCACTTTTTATGTTTGCTTTTTGTTTTTCCTAAGTGGGTAAAAATCTTGATTCAGATCCATATCTTATAGCTTCAATTGGGAGTAACATTTTAGTACCATAGTTGTGATGAATGAATTATGACAAGCATTTCCTTGTTCTATTGACATGAAGCAAAGGTACAAAACTACAGAATTGTGTCTTGATTCATATGAATACAATTGCACAATCCAAAATGCTCAGTTTTCTTATTTGTATACACAATTGCTATAAAATAATGAAATCTTACTTACTTTTCATCAGTCACCCTTATGTACTTAGTGAGGTACCATGCATTGAAAGTGACCAGTCTTCTCAAATTCACAATGTCAAGTGATGTAATCATTGTTCTAGTCTCTATTTACTGATAAGAAACTGAATTCTGAACAATGAAACAGTTTATCTAATATCAAGACTGGCAGGAAGTGGCAGAGCAAAGAAGCCTGCAAGTATTTTGAATATTAGAGCCTTCTGTATCCTGGAGATTATTCTGTACTTGTGTCCTGTCAATGTACATATATGCTGAACCTTATTTATAACATGGGTGCTTTGGAGCAAAATCTTTTGAGAACAAAATCATGATTCACTGAAGTCCTAAAATGCTTAAGTTGTTTAGGATTTAATAAAAGGTTTTTTAGGTTTAGAATTTAAGTCCATAAATACCAGATATGATTGAAAACAATTTAGTTACAAAACTTTAGACTCACCTAGATAGAATTGATAGCATTTTCTTCAAGGTTGCCAAGTGCAAATGATTTAAACATTTTGAATGTAACTTTTACATATGACTTTCTTAAATATTTCATAACTGTTCTTACTGTGTGTAGTTTATTATAAATAAAAAATGTCTGTGTGCATTGGGAGAAAGGCCACCATAGAGCGCTACTCCAGAAAAGATAGAGACAATAAAAGAAAGGTTATATGAGGGGAGGTTGAGATTTCTGCTCTCTTCCTCTCATGAAGAAAGGCTCCTTTAGAACACAACTCTATTACACTTGGATATTATACTCTTAACCTCCTCAAATGAAGAAAAAACTTTTTAAAACAATGTGCCTTGTCCTATACTGTCAAGTCAGAAAAGGTACATCAAACAGTGGCCAGTTAGTAAGTTTCTGATTTTGGTGCTTTTCTTCCTCTTTTCTTCTTCTTCTTCTTCTTCTTCTTCTTCTTCTTCTTCTTCTTCTTCTTCTTCTTCTTCTTCTTCTTCTCTTCTTCTTCTTCTTCTTCCTCTTCTTCTTCTTCTTCTTCCCTCTTCTTCTTCTTCTATATTTTTAGGGCATGGTCATTTGTAGGCTCAATTTTCTTAGCATTACATTTTATTATGAACTTATTAACCGAGAGTACCTCCTTCACCCGACTAACATAAACAATAGAAAAAGGAGATTAAAGAATACAATAAGGAAACCATAAGGATATCAGTTCCAAGGAACCATTGTCCTGATGTAATCAGCAGGATTTCTCCTACTGGAACCTGGAGCAACTGGAACCTGGAGCCTTAGCAGGAGCCTGGGGCCTAGTGCTCCAAGCCTTCTCTCAAGTGGTTCTCTCAAGGAGCATATCGAAGTAGGGTGATGAAGAGCCAAAACTATCCGAAGTCTCCAAAGGCCCTGCTCTTGGTTTTGGCTCACATTTTTATCTCCTCTCAGAAGTCATTCAAGGATGTTTTTCAGCTGGTTAACAGCCAATCTCCTCGACATGGTGGTTTGATTTCTCAGGGGATAAACATCACCTGCACTCTCACACGTCTTTTTCACCACATCCACCACTTGTGATATAAACAAAAACATGTTTATCTCTCCATCAGTCATTGGGAAGATTCCTATGGTCCAGTGTACGGCCCCACCTCTATACCTATACAACAGTACCAACTGAATTTAGTGAGCTACTCAAAACAAATACGTCAGAAAGCTATAAAGTATTCACATTGGATGGTTATGAGAGAAGCTAAAAGATATTTTGATCATATTTAGTCATATTCATGTATGAAGTTGTCAAGAATAAAGAACTATATTTTGTCATAAAGTAGTTTTCCCATAATATCTGCTTCATTCTTTCTTTTCCTTTTTTTTTTTTTTTAAATCCCCATCAGTGGAAGAAGAACTTGAAAGTTGGTGTGATGATTGTCTTCTTGTAATAAATAGTGGAGCAAATTAATGTTTGCTCACTGAATATGTAAGGGCATTTGGTAACCTCTGACTCTACTTGGTTTGTTTTATTTCAAATATCTCTCCTGGTTTTCATGCCTGGCAGAGCTGTAGTAAAGGAGTATATGTCACAGGAGGCAAATTGACAATGGACAAGTAGCTGGGAGGTAACTGCTCAGCACAAAGGCAGTAGATGTGACTAAGTTGTATTTATTGATGTGAATATTTCATTTGACCACAATTTTCAGTAGCATCTACACTTGCCTCCTTTGCCCTGACATAGTTGTCAATATCTGTGATCCAGAATTTGCATATATATGTACCTTGCATGCATGGTCATTTCTTGATTTATGTTACTATCATTAAATATTTCTCTGGGGAGCTCAGACTAGTGATATGGGCTTAATTTCTCTAAGTCCACAGGAGTCTATGATAGATTGTATATCTGAGTGGACCAGCATGGTGATAAGATTAATGGGCAGTTGCTCTCAGGATCCTTCTAGTGAGATTCACTCTCTGGATGGGTATTATTTATGGATTTTATGTTACCATCTCAAACAAAAAGGCAGGAAGAGGATGTGTAAACTTGTAAAGTAAAATCAATACAGATAATAACCTCTTACACAGAAAAGTCCTGGATGATTCTGTGCATTTGCTTCTTTCTTCGGTATTACACATGATCTTCTCTTGGCACAACTTCACACTTATCCTAGAGTTTCTTCCCTCTTTTTCTTTCAGATCAACATCATATCTCATTTTTCCTGTTCTCTCTTTTTATATACTACCCAGAAATTCATGCTGTATTTTTCTTATTACTTGGCTAAGTAAAGTTACTGAAATAAGACCCAGGAGGAGTTCGGAACTCATTTATTTCACAGTGTGGGAGTGATAGTTCAATATTAAGAAAAGAGCAACAATAGTGAATATGGAACACATGCTTCTTAAAGCTTTTCTACTTAGTTTAACTCTTTAACATTTAAGAAAATAGTGTTGAGTGAAATTATGTCTGGAGAGATCATTGTAAAGATCTTTTCCCCATCATTCCTACACATAAAATATTAATATAATCTTTTAAGAAATTACTAAATGGTTGTATAATACTTTTCCTGGGCCAAACGCTACGTTTCTTTCTGAATAAATTATATTCTTACATATAAGACATATTTAACTACCTATAAATGTTCCATATAAATTATGGCATTGCTTTAAGATAAGACACAGCAGAAACCTTAATGTTTCCTTTTTATTGCTTCAACCATAAAAAACTGTAAAATTTATTCTGACAATTTTATTATCAACATATTCTACCTCTATCAAAATAAACATTTGCACTAAATCTGCACAGATTCAAAGTGTTTATTAATTTATCAGACTTTTCTTTTTCTTCTCATAATTCCTGTGAACTCCTTCTTTATAAGGAAAAGAATGAAGCTTTCTTTTGTTTCTTGTAATCAAGCACTGTCACATCTAAAAGTCATATAAAGAGTAGAGAAGTAATGTTTCCGGGAAACTTGGAAACCTGTGATTTGACTAGCTTGTGGTTTGATGATGATTAGTTGGCAGCTATTTCTGAAGACCAATAAAAGATACATAAATCTAATGAAATTAGAAAATACTTTGTTACTACTAATAATTAAATTATAAAAACAATAATTTCATTAACTGCATTTCTTACAAAAGAAATTGAGTCAGACCTGTATTACATGCCTTTAATCCCATAACTTTAGAGACAATCTTTTGAGTTGAAGACCAGCTTGATTTTTCTATGGGAAATAAAGAGAGAAAAAACAAAGAAAGTAGAATAATGGAAATCATAGAAGAAAAAGAAAAAACAATATACTATGTATAAAAATAAAAATTTTTAAGTAATAAGCATTTATACACAACGAATTCTACAGACTAACTGTAGCAAAATGGGGGGAAGTAATATAGCTATAGGTATTAAAATATGTGATAACACATGACAAGAATACTTTAACGAAGACATATTTTTTCTATAACCGAAATATGTTATTGACTGAATGTAGTAAGAAGTTTGAACCAAGGGGTCTTCTTTATACTAGTTGAATAATCTACTACTGATTCATATGTATAGCCCAAGAAGTATTTTTCTTCAACATAAATAACTCAGCGTACAGTGGTCTGTATTAGTAGTGTTAAACAGACCAGTGCCTCCACCCTGGTTGCAGTCATAATCTCATACATCACTAAGATCATGATGCATTGGTGTAAGATTAAAAGACACAGCAATGTAGAACTCACAGTTAAAATTGAAATCCGGTAAAAGAGCAAATAGTTCATTTAATATTGATGTAGCCTCGGTATTAAATTACTACAAAATAGGCATTTTATCATGAAATCAAATTTAAATACATTTTATTTATTTATCTGGCTACCATAGTATGAATAAATTACAAGATTAATTTGGGGTGAATAGACTCTCAAGAAAAACCTTAATGTTTCATGTAGTTTTATGTGGAATCGTGTTCTTATTTAAAGGTCTTGGAGTTCATATGCAGGCATGTAAATATCTGTAGTATTGATTCATGTTTATCATAGACCTGGTTTCTATGTGAGTGGATAGTAGTAAATATTATAATGGTTTAGAACATGCATACATAAATGTGTAGGTAAGTATGTTCGTTTAGTTTTTCTAAATGTCCCAGCATCACATATGGCTATCTAGTGATGTTCTGTGCTGTGATTCAGCTGGGCAAACACCAGCCTGAACCTCACCCTTGACAATTACAATCTTCCAAGTAGCTCGAGTAATGTCAGTTCATCCTGGACTGCTCTTCAGATCTGTAGCTCAGAAGATAAATGCCTCAATCACAGATTTTTGACAGATAATAATAATCATTTAATAAATAATGGCTGTTGGAGGAGGGTCTTGTGCACTGTGTTTTCAGATGCTGAACTCAGCACCCTGAGATTACCATCCTGCCACAGGCATTGTGATGAATGACGAATCATCTCCTGTATTCATGTGATGTAAGCAATGTTCCCCAATTATCCTTGATTGGTTAATAAAGATGCTCAAGCCTGTGACTGGGAAGAAGAGAGGTAGGCAGAGTTTAGATCCTGATCTTAGGATCTGGAGCTCACAAAGCAGGAGAGAGAGAGGGAGCAGAATAAGTAGTAGGAGAGAAGAAGGAAGTATCTGGGTGCCCGGGTGGGATGGAATAAGAGCACAGGGTCAAGGAAGTACACCACAAGGAAGACTGATGAAGCAGAAGCTGCCTGGAAGTCTTTAGATAGCAAGTGATTGGGTTTCATGGGAGTTTTAAGACTACTAGTATTAGAGTAGCTCAGAATCTGCCCAGCATAGTGCCTACAGATTTAATATAGAAGTAGCATTATTTATTTCAGATATTAATGCTGACACAGTATAACACTCCCCCCATTATGGCTTCCAGTTCATCTATATATATATACCTGTTATTTAAAGCTGCAGGACTTAATGAATTCTTTAAGGTAGCCAGGTTGATTAAAAAAGATGATATGGGCCATCCACTCTCAGGGTTAACTATGAGTCACTTACTAGAGCTTATAAAATAGAAGAGGGTAAGGCAGAAATGGAATGTGCACAACTTCATAGAATCATGTCTGCTAATGAAATAGGTGATGACTGATTCACTCTAGAATATTCTCAGTATGGGAGATGATTGCCTGGGAGCCTATCAAGTGATTACCAAAGGAGAATTTTCTTAAGATTTTTACCCTCTTGGTTTCTACGGAGCATAAGTGGTTGCCGGTACAGTTAATTTGTACCATCCAATGATTTAATCAATCATGTTAAGTATTGGAGTCTTTATTAAAAGTCATGGCAGCACTGTCTTGGGAAAGTATGTAGGTTGCTGAATATCATGTTAAAAGAACCTTCATGGACAGCAAAGTTGTTGAGGAATTTTCCCAGGTTACCTTGCACTGTTCAGCTTTTCTTTATCCATGTTTATCTTTATTCTTTGTAATGCCCTTTGTTGTTAAAGGTACCTGTGTTTAAGTAGTCAACCTTTGTTTTTTGGTTTTTGGTGTTTGGTTTTGTTTGAGACATGGTTTCTCTGTGTTATCTTGACTGTCCTGAATCTGCTTTGTAGACCAGGCTGGCCATGAACTCACAGTGATCCACCTGCCTCTGCCTCCCAACTGATGGGATTAAAGGCATGTGCTGCCACGCCTGGCTAGTAGTCCACCTTTGATAGACTTATGATTTGCTCTAGAACATGACTGAATTTAAAAGAGCATTTAGGGAAGTTTATATTTTATAGCAGGTGGGCAAAAGCTAGGGAAGCTTGAATTTATTAGCTGGACAAGAGGTCAGCCTTCAACATCAGTTGAATCAGACAGTGACAGAAATAAACTGTCTTGCTATATGCCCAACTTTAATTCAGCTGTAATGAATTAAGTTGAATATAAATTCTTGTGCTCTAGAAAATTAACACGCATGTAGGAGAATCTCCATATGTCTTGTGCCAGCAGTGAAGTGCTGGAAATGCAGTTGAGAATTTTCTTTCAGTTCCTCTCTCCTTGTATTCTGAGAAGTATATAAAGGGAATTAATGATGAATCAAATATGATGTTCTAAAATCTCAGATATTGGGTCTAAATTACTTGAAAAATATCAGGCATAGCCAATTTGAGGAACATACCAAAAATTTTCCTCAAACTTGCCAAAGTGATAAAATAGAAAAAGAAAATGTGACTGACCAAATGAAGTTAAGAGTGACAGAGCAGCTAAATGTGGGCTGACAGTAAAATTAGATTCTATATCACATAACAGCAATAATGGGAAAAAGATTTAGTATTAAAATTAACTTAGATATCAGTACTAAGTACAAAATCTAATCATGTAAGTTATTTATTTATATAGAAGGTCATATTTTGGAATACGATGGAAAAATTTGGTTCTAAGTAGTATTAATTGTATCTATCCAGAATATGGCCACTTGTCTTTCTAAAATCATGTAGAGAAACTCACCAATTCTCCAACGCTGGCTAATGACAGAAGTCTTTGCTCAACTTTGAATTTTAACCGCTGTAGGAAATGAAAATGTTCTTTGATTCTCACTCCCAGCCCAGATGTGTGCGCTCTCTCTCTCTCTCTCTCTCTCTCTCTCTCTCTCTCTCTCTCTCTCTCTCTCTCTCTCTCTCTCCCTGTGTGTGTGTGTGTGTGTGTGTGTGTGTTGAATCAGATTTATTGTAGTTGCCCTAAAGCAATCATGGAGGTGAGAGGTAAATATTGTACTTATTTTCTATTTCACATCTAATTATATTTTAAATTACTTTTAGGTATACATATTCTTCCTTGAGCCCTTAGTGATTAAAAGTTGTATCTTCAACCTGCACATGGTAGCAGTTGCTTACAATGCAAGCACTAAGGGAGGGAGAGGCAGACGGATTTCTGTGAGTTCAAGACCAGCCTGGTCTACAAAGCAAGTCCACGATAGCCAAGGTTACGCAAAGAAACCATGTCTCGAAGAGAAACAAAAACAATCAAACAAAAATGCTGTTTTTGATAGCTCCTTTAAAAAAAAAAAAAAAAAAAAAAAAAAGGCTTACCATAATGGTTGACATACTCCAGCGAAACTTTTTCGGGCCCTTGTATATAGGCTGTTTTTTATGACTGTATTCTTGTAAGTTGTTATAAATCTTCCCTCCTTTACCTTGGTATGGTTCACCACACTTTGTCAATCGGCTGTGTCAATGGCAGACAGACTGGCTCAAAGAGCAGCCAAGAGACAAAGATTCCAGCATATTTTGGTCAATTTTGGTGTTTACTAAGCACTCCTTTCGAGACTAGAGGAAAGGCATTTGGTTTCTCCTTGATATGGCTATATATTCACAGTCACATTTCTCTATTCAAAAAGCTCTGCGTAAAATAACTAGAGGATCATTTTCTTCTCCTCTTTCTAACACAAATCTTTAAATGCACTGACATTTGAGAGTGTAAAGGCATCTCCAAAGAATGTAGTCCCGAGGCTGACAAGAAACTGCTGTAAGAGAAAAAAAGGACCACAAAACAAATAAGCTTAAGAACTTTGTTTTCTGAAATCTACCTTGTAGATTCAACCAATTAGAACCAGTCTTGCCTATGGATATAGCTTTTAAGTTCCCAAAATGCACTCCATCTGTTGTATCATTGTTTTATTTGCTTAGACATTTTATTGATTATTTTACCTTGCACAGGCTACAAAACTGTGTGACTGCATACTCCCGTAGATTCTGTATTTTCACCAGGAAATCCGTCTTGATTCAAGTATCCCAGTTTAACTTTTCGTATATCTATGACCATAATTATATATAAACATACAGTTGATAGGGAAACAAATATATTAGATTCGAAACACATAATTTTTTAATGGAGTCTAAAGACAACTTGGGTTCCAAAATTGCTGTTTAAAAAAGGCTTAAGGAGGTGAAGGAGGCAATCTGTGGTAACACAAGGTTACTAACGGCATATGATGGAGGAACTCTGAGTTACAGCAAGTTGAAAGTAAATAGTCCAATTTTGTGTCACCTCATTTCAAACTGTTGTTTTGCATCTACTACTTGTTAGACAACAGTGCAGTCTATAGATGATCATTTATAAATGTGTGACTCAAATGTGTCTGTAGGTCAGCCAGCTCCTAGTAGATGTTAACCACAAAAACAAACAGATACAATGTCACTATTTATTTTGAGTGAGAAATTCAGGCTTATATCTGAATAAACTTCTCTGAATCTGCACGATGATTGGTATATCTAAGTCTTGGTATTACACAGAGCTTAAGCTCCAGAAAGAATGCATTAACTTTTAAAAAGCCCAGCTCATACAGAGATTATCAGATCAAAACAATTACTTTATGGGATAAAATTATAAATAATACACACCCATATGTAATTTGCATTATAGTGTGTATAAATACTTTAAATTATAGTGTTTAGCATGTTAGCAATTGAAGAACAAGGTGGGTATCACTGTGACAACCTCTCCTGCCACTTATCTCTTTTACACATGCTGAGCATAAAACCAGATTATACAACAATCTTAGACAATACTCTTCATTGTACTAAAGAACATTTGTTAATGTGTCTGAGTGTTTTCCATATAAAAGAAGGTTAAGATAATTGGTAGTGGAAGCATTTAGATTATGTACAGATTTATAATTATATTAAATGAATTAAGTGAATTATATACCTAGATAACCACAGAAGCCTAAGCAGTAAACGTAGATACAGTTACAATAGTTACTGCCTGAGATCATGAGGTACGGAGCTCTTACTACTTATTTTTTCTCACTCTGTTGGCTCTTTATCTGTGACTACATTACATTTACTGCAAGCGACTTTGAAAATGCATGGGTTCAATCATGGTGTGGCCATTCCGGAACCTTAAACATGGCTTTTCCCCAAATACGGACTGTCGTCTGCAGGTGTAGTAAGAAGGAAATGCATGGGTTCAATCATGGTGTGGCCATTCCGGAACCTTAAACAGGGCTTTTCCCCAAATACAGACTGTCTGCAGGTGTAGTAAGAAGGGTCGCTAGCAGACTGGAGAAAGGTTGCATATCTGCTTAAACTATTTCTTACTGTTACATGCTTAAAAATACAAATCTCATTCAAGATGATTTTTCTAGTTCCCTCCATTTGCCTGCTTATTTCGTGATTTCCTTTTTTTAAAAATAGCTGATTAGTATTCCATTGTGTAAACTTACAAACTTTTATTTATCCGTTCTTCAGTTGAGGGGCATCTGGGAAAGACACACATGGTATGTACTCACTTATAAGTGGATAGTAACCACATAGCACAGGATAAGCACACTACAATTCAGAGACCAAAAGAAGCTAAGTAACAAGGAGAGCCCAAGGGAGGATACTTGAGTCTCACTCAGAAGGGGAAATAGAATAGACATTGGACATAGATGAAGTGTGGCAAGTGGGTAGGAGAGGTTCTGACAAGGGGACCGAGGATGGGGACCAGATGTGGGGAGAGCAGGGATGGGAGGTAAGAGCTGGCAAAAAGGAGGGAAACTGATACACTGATGGCAGTACATTTCTGGGACAAACTGGAGACCTATGACAAGGTAGGCTTCCGCGAGTATATGGGGGTGACTCTAGCTAAGACTCATAGCAGCAGGGGATATGGAGACTGAAGTGGTCACCTGCTAGCCAGGCAGAACTTCTAGTGGAGGCAAGGGAACACCAACCCATCCACAAAACCTTTGACCCAAAATTTACTGTCTACAGGATGTGCAGGGATAAAGGTGGAGCAGTGATTGAGGGAATGGCCAGCCAATGACTAGCCCAAACTGAGACCTACCACATAGGAGAGAGAGAGAACCCTTGACACTATTATTGGTACTCTGCTATGCTTGCAGACAAAAAAGAGCCTAGCTTAACACTCCTCTGAGAGCCTGATGCCCTTAGTTCTCAAGTAACTAGATGTGCCAGGGTGGCTTGGTATGCAGTGATGGGCGCCTCTTTTCTGAGGACTAGGAGAAGCGTGAAAGGGGAAAGAGAGTGGGAAGGTGAGACAAGAAGAGGAAGGAAGGGGATGCATTTGGTGTGTAAAATAAATAAATATATTTAATTAAATAATTCAAATAGGGAGTTCCAAGATGGCAGTGCTTATCATGCACTGTATCTGATCTACCACACGGAGACCAGGGAGCAGACTGGGAGCCACAGACTTCAAAAACTGGAGAAGACTAGGTGAATGGGGTCCCGCACAGTACAGACCCCAGG
The DNA here is from genome assembly GCF_903995435.1 of Acomys russatus. Taxonomy (NCBI): domain Eukaryota; kingdom Metazoa; phylum Chordata; class Mammalia; order Rodentia; family Muridae; genus Acomys; species Acomys russatus. Next base: position 59,631,741 of record NC_067144.1, read on the forward strand.
CGGGTCTGACCCCAGGTCAATCAACAGCCCATGGAGATCCTGAAGCCACTCTCCGGGCTTTGGAACTGAACCCACCTGCAGACTGCAGCCAGCCTCTATAGCCCAGGTGCAGTGTGTACAACTGTGGAACACAGAGCTCCTGGACTGAGGAAGTCTTAGGCAAACAGGTGAATCTGTCCTTGGATACCCCTCCACGTCCCACGCCAGTCCACAGGAGGCCCCGTTGGTCCAGGCAGTGGTGAATACAGTGCCCAGGAATAGTGTGCACAGTCTGGACAGGTCTGGGCCGCAGCCAGGTAGCTGGCCTCAGCGGGCTGAGCCTGCAATATTGGGCCGATAGAGCACAGCCCGGACAGTCCCCATAGCCTGGCTGAGATGCCCACACTTGTGGAAAAATTGGACTGCCCTGAGGGGTCAGGAAGAGGGTCTGAATTGCAGCCACAACTGAGTGGGACTGAACCGCCAAAGGTGTGCAATCTAGACTGGTGCCCTATCTATACTGGTCGGGGCAGGAACCTGACAGCTGATCACAGTGGTCGGGGCCTAGACAATTGGGCAGATAAAGCCTGGCCTAGACAGTCCCCATAGCCTGGCAGGGACTCGCACACTCATGAGAGAAGCAAACCCTAAGAGATCACAGATGCCAGGCCAGACTACTATACCCAGTGAAACTATCAATAATCATTGACAGAGAAAACAAAATATTCCATGACAAAAACAAATTCAAACAGTTCCTTTCTACAAAACTGGCTTACAGAAGTTACTAGAAGGAAAACTCCACCCCAATGAGACAAGCCACAACCAAAACTACAAACTACATTAAACATAAAGCACTAGTAGCTTAAATATAAAAAACAATTTCATAACCTTAGGTCACATATTTATATCTGTTTATTTCATGCACACATTTTTGAAAATTGAATATTCACTCATATATTACATTTATATGCCTACATCCTTTTCTTCCAGTCCACAACCCTACTTCCTCTCTCCCCCACATCCATCCCTCCTACATTTTCTTTCAGAAAAGGGCAGGCCTTTCAAGGATATTAACCAAACATGGTATATCATGTTGCAATGAGACTAGATACCTCCTCCCATACTTAGGCAGGACAAGGCAATCCAGTAGCATAAATCGTGAGCCAATCACATTTCTGTTCTCTATGAATTGTTACTAGTTTTTCTACTTTAGTTTTTTTATTAACTAAATGTGTTCTTCAACAAGTTCACATGTATACATAGTGCATACTGACCACTTTCTCCCATGTTGTGGTTAATTTATAAGTAGGGCCTAGTAAATATTTATTATTAAGTTAATTATTATTACAGCAGTATTTTCTAACCTGTTATCACTCAATAAATACACACACACTTCTTATATTTTAAAATAGCTGTGGTTCACCTGGGGCAGGGCGGATATTAACCCTCTCAACTACCTTTCGTTTCTTCCTGCCCAAATCTCATTCTGTCTGTTTCTCTGAATTTCTATAATGTTACCTACTATCCAGAAACCTAAATATTTGCTAATGTTCTGATTTTGGGTGAAATCCTCCATTCATGCTGGCCATTGCTTCTTTTGCTTTAAATTTTAATTTATTATAGTTTATTCAGATTACATCCTGATTGTTATCTCCTAGCTTGTATCTTTGAATTCCCAGCCTCCTTCCGTCTTTTGCTCTATTCCCCTCCCCTAGACCGCTGACAGAAGGGGACCTCCTCCACCACCATATGACCACAGCCTGTCAGGGCTTATCCCAGTAGTCTGCTTCCCCTTTCTTTATGTGCAGCAGGGGCTCCCCACCAAGGGGAAATGATCTAATCATGGTTGGGGTGGGGTGGGTGGGGAGGATGGGGGATGGAGTGAGGATGCACAAGAATTCATGTCAGAGGCTGTCCCTGCTCTCTGAACAACCATGGAGAATAATCCGCTAGAAGAAAAAGTGAGCACATACAGGGGGAGGAAATCCCCCTTAGGAACAATCATAGGGGAGGGGAATAAGGGAAAAATGGGAGGGAGGGAAGAATGAGAGGATACAAGGGGTGGGATAACCATTGAGATGTAACAAGAATAAATTAATAAAAAATTAAAAAAAAAAAGAAAAGAAAAAGTGAGGAATTATTACAATTTTATGAATAAAAAATAAGATGACCTAACTGGCTAATTCATTCAAAGCTTTGTAATGGGTATTTTAAGAAGTAAAAGGAGATTAGGAAGCTCTGCGGTGGATCTGAGAGATGGCTCAGCATTAAGAGCACTGATTGTTCTTCCAGAGGACTGGGGTTCAATTCCTAGGACCCATATGGAAGCTCACAACTGTCTGTAACTCCAAGATCTGACAATTTCACATAGACATACATGCAGGAAAAACACCAATACAAATAAAATAAAAATAAATAATTTAAAAAGTGTTAAAATATTTTTATGTATCATACTATAGAGAGATCAGTAGTCTAATAACTTTTATAACTAAGTCTTTATTTTCATTTATGTCATATTTCATAGAAATTAAGTGTTTATGCTTTCTCTACACACTGGCATGCTATATTGTCTTTTTTATAATAACGCATAACAAAATAGAATAGCATTTGAATGTATTAGCTGGTTAAGTCATGTCTTTGTAATAACTCATAACAAAAAAGAATATGGCTGAAGCCAATACACACTTTATTATCAAAAGTAAATTTTGAGTACAGAAGTGTAGTGAGTTATAGCCTTTGCCTAGCATGTGTGAAGTCTTTGATTCCTCCTGAATACCAGAAAATTATATTTGAACATACAAGTGATCAGAAGAAATGTACAACTTCAAATGGAGGTACTTGTTACAGTGGACTCCTCTTGGTAATGTATTTGTTATATGTTAGAAGAACTAAAAAGTATGGCAGCTTTCTACTTAAGAATGGGATTAAAAATGAAATGATGGATTAACGTCTCCTTTTTGCTTATTCTGTGTTGGTTTTATGCATGATGAAAATTAAGACGTGTTAGCAAGCACTTAGGTAACCTCCAGTGGACTGACTTATATTTTAGTCAGTAAACTTGCCATATTCAACTAGATATGATTAACCAGATAGACAAGGATTTATTATTTATCCAAAATTGTTTCATAACTAAATTTCTTGTTCATTATTTCAATCCAGTACACATAGTCCTTGGCAGAAATATAATCTTGTGGCCAAAAAATGCCTTCATTGTGTGTGCTTATTCCAGTGTTGAATATTTCTGAGAATCCTGTATTATGGCTTCTTTTCTCTGATTAAGAAGCCTCTCTTTTCTCTTCAAAAGCCCCCTGTGATTTCAGAGTGCAAGTAAAGTGCACACCAATGAAGCAACTTGCTAGACCATTGAAGTTCAATTTAAGCATGCAAGGCAACTCTAAGGAGAGCTGCTGCTGTAGTGGGTGTGGGTATCTATATGCCCTGAGCTGGTAGGAGGTTCCCAGACGTGATGGCAGAACCGCAGGGTACCTTTGATTCACAATAAGATACTACCTCTTTCAGAATGAAAAGCCACCTGTTGTTTGTCAAAAGGTGCTACTCACAGATTATTGCTTTACATATTAATGCAAAGAACCCTTGGAGGTTGTCTCTTGTGCAGCTGCCTTTCACCTGCCTCCAGTAGGGCAAGCTTTAAAAAAAGTGTTTTTCTTCAGCCCAAAGAGAATGCTTCTTTCTTTAAAGAAATCAGCCTTCTGCTGGGGGCAGTGAAGGGCTGAGGCTGTGGGGAGTATTGAGTTGCTTATTGCCAAGCACAGAAAAAATGCTAATAAGATTCTTGCTGAGAAAAAGCTCTCACTCATCGGGAGGCTTCATTGCAGACATTAAGCTGAGACTGTGAATTGCTGTTCTTCCAAACTGGAGAAAGGAGAGCTTGGTTTGTGCAAAAAAAAAAAAAAAAAAAAAAAAAAAAAAAAAAAAAAATATATATATATATATATATATATATATATATATATATATATGTATATATGTAGCTTGTCACCCTGTGAACTGCTGTCTAGGGGCATGGCATTTTTGTATAGCTTTGGAAACATCATTTATTGATTGATTAGGTCAATCTGTGCGGTAAAGGTCTGCATATTAAGATGCAATTGTGGTGAAATGTACAATACTAAAGAATAATTACATGATGTAATTAACAACCGAATGGATAAGTGCTAGAACATTAATTATATATATAATGATCTTGCTTGAGAAACTCAATTTCATCCTAATATGAGACTAAAGAAAATGTGGACATGGGTTTTCCAAAAGAAAAAAAATTACATAACTTTATGTCTTAGGATTTCATTACTGTGACAAGACACCAGGACCACTGTAGGATTCTGCTTCAGTTTGCCTCCCTGTGATGTCACTGCTTACCTGCCCTGGGGGTGTGACCCTGCCCAGGTCCATATAAAAGGACAAACCTTCCCCATGGTCCCCCTTTACCCCTCCCCGCACCCCCCACCTCTGTCTCTCTGTCTCTCTTCCTCTCTACTCCTTCTCTCTCTCTCTCTCTCCTCTCTGTCCTCTCTCTCTCTCTCTCTCTCTCTCTCTCTCTCTCTCTCTCTCTCTCTCTCTCTCTCTCTCTCTCTCTCCCTCCTCACTTCCTCTATCCTCTCTCCTCTTCTTACTCTTCCTGTCTCTGTCTCTCACTCTCTTGGGTACCTCTCCCCTCTACCTTCTCCCCCCCCCATGCTCATTTAATAAACCTCATATAACATAGTATTTGGTGTCTTGTATTATCATATATAAAATTGGTCCCAAAAATATAAAAACCACAGCAACTTTTATAAAAGAGTACATTTAGTTGGGGCTGGCTAAGAGTTGTTCATCAAGATCAACTGGCAACAGAAAGTGACAATGACACACTTCCTCCAACAATGCCACACCTACACTAAGAAGACCACACCTCCTAATAGTGATCCTTATAGATTTATGGGGGCCATTTTATCTTATATCTTTAATTTTTATAAATAATTTATTCAGGCTACATCCCAGCTGTTATCCTCTCAAGTGTATCTTCCCGCTCCCCCCTCCCTCCTAATTTTACCCTATTCTGTTATCCTAGGCCTGTGACAGAAGGGGACTCCTCCCCCACCATATGATCACAGTCTATAAGGTCTCATCCCATCCGGATAGTCTGCTTCCCTTTCCTCCTAGGACCATCAGGCCTCCCCACCAGGGGAAGTGGTGAAAGAGGAGGCACCAGAGTTCACGTCAGAGGCATCTATTGGGGGACATTTTAATACAAACCAACACAAACAAAATACAATCAATACTCTTTGTATTTTGTAAGGTGGCAGCATATTAGTATGTGTTTATGAATAGGACAACTTCTGAAACAGTCTTGTAGACTCTGTTTTTTTTTTAAATATTAAATAAAATAATAAGATTCCTCATCTATCACACGTATACAGCCATTAGTCTAACATCCCTGCCTTCATGTTGGGTGTTTGTCTCCTATGTTTCAGCTGAAGTCAGAAATAAGTCATTGTCCTCAACTTCTAGTGTGAGGATCAGACTTTACCAGGGGGCCCACGACAGAACTCACATAGCCTCAGGCCCATGACGCCTAGGCCGAAGTCACTTAGCTTCCATAGGTACTGCATAGCTTCGGCCAATCCCAGTGGGTGTCACATAAGACGATGCTTCTGATCCCGGAAAGACCTTGCAAGAATGATCTGAGACAGTCAGAAGGTAACGTGACCCTACATGGCCTAATGACTCTGTACTGTAACTCGGGTTACCAGCATTTTGGCCCCAGCCTATCAGCTTATGCTACTAGTGATTGCTCCTTAGCCTACCCAATCAAATTAGAAGAAAGTGCACCCTCTTAGAAATTCCCAATTCCTTATAAAAATGGCCTGTTTGCTTTTGGCCGGGGTTGCCGTCCTTTTCTGTGGATGGTTGACCCTTGCATGTTGGCCGTTTCTGCAGAATAAACGCTCTTTATTTTGTATGCTGTTTGAGTCTGGAGTCTTCCTACAGCGATTCTTTGAGCTTTACACTAGTCACCAAGGATTCTAGAGAAAATTTAACGACAAAAGACAGATGCCTGCCCAGGTGAATACAATTGTGCATGAGAGTGAGCTTTAACCGTTCAGAAATAATCTTGAAGAAACCTTATTGGTCCTTCAGGTATGAAAGTAATAAGGGCCTCTTAGGACTATTTCGGACTTAGATTTGTGATAATGTTCAACTTAGACATTCACACACACACACACACAAACACACAAACACACACAAACACACTCATCTGGCTCCTTATTCTAATGTTTCCTCTGTTTAATACATTCATAACATATTTGTGTTCACTATACTCCTTTATTGCTTCCTCTTTTAACGTGGCCATATTGAATATTTTGTGTCTCTGGGTCTCATCATTACACTTCTCTTTACACAGCATATTGAAGAGAAGTGGCAACGCCTAGCTTCTGATAGAGTGCTAGAGCCTATGTTCTGCCCTAAATTTTCTGGTTATATTAAGCATATATAGACCTGTAGTCATTGTATTTTATGAAAAATTAAACACATTAAGGAAATGGAATATCCTCCCAATCCAAATAAATGGGACTGAATGCTGATATTTGCGTGATTCCTTTTGTTTTAGCATTGTCACACTTTTATGTGTGTTCTCAAGTACATGTGAAAAGACAAAATGTATGTGATCAATAAATATTTTGGCAAAATAAACATGATAGGATTTCTGGCTTTTCTTAAGAGGCATTGTTTACTGTTCAATGTAAATGCTTATAGTAATTGGAACTATATCCTTAAAAATATAAACCCATTCTTTGTAAAGGGTTTGATTTGCACATGCCTTTTTAATACTGCCATGTAGAAGTTCACAGAGGAAAATAGAATGGGGCTGTGAAATTTGGTGAAGTTTTATTTTCTATTGATTTGCTAAACAGATTTTCTTGAAACTAACTCCACTTTCTTATTTTGTAAACATAGATACATACCACCATTAAAATTGCCTACCTATAGTAATATGTGGGTGTTGAAAACTCTCAAAATTATTTCTTATGGGAGCCTAACTAATATTTATTCTATTCTTAGTCTTGCTTAGTTTCTTAGTTTATAGTTCTTGGTGTTGGGTGAAGGCATTGTGTTTTTTTTTTCCCTAACTACTTTAGCATGTCTATGGTTATTGGAATTTTGTTATTATTTGTTGTAATATTGCCCTGTTTTTTGTGATTCTGATCATTTGAATCTTTTCTTTCTAACAGTTAGTTAAGCTAAGAATCTTTCAATCTTATTTATCTTCTAAAAGAAGAAACCCTTAGATTTATTGACTCTTTGTATTGTTTCCTTTATTATTTCATTGAAAAAATATAATTTCTTACCATTGGCTAGGCTTATATTTGGTTCATTCTTGTTTTTCTAAATTGTTACATTACATAACTAAGAATTGTTTGTGCTCAGATTTTTTTTTAAAATACAGGTGTTTGAAGCTATGTGTTTGTCTTTTCTTTAGAGTCACTCAAGTGTTTATCCTTTTAAATGTGTGTCCTGGGCTTCCTCTGGGTAATTCTTATGGAAAAATATTTTTACAAGACTGGTATATTTTTGAGGGAAGATTCTGATATGAACTTTCATATTGTGAGGTTTTTTTTGTGACAAGATATAGACATATGAACTTGTTTTGTTAGTTCTAATCTGAACTATGGACAAAGGATATTTGACCAGAACTAAAGTTTTGGTGACAGCTTAGACCTAGGTTGGAAATGGTTTCACTAGAATGAATTCAGATGGACAGAGGGATAGACTGGTGTATATGATATACCTCCTATTCTAAGCCTAGATTATAGGTGTTGACCTGTATGGGTGGGAGTGGCCTATGGCTTCCCTGTTATGTAGGGAGAGTCCTGGAAGAAGTTAAGAAAGTGGATGGTCTGACAAAACTTCCTTTTTTGGCAAATGACCTTTGCTACATACTAAAGATGGGAAGGATTAATGAGTGGGAGGTCATGGAGACTCACTGGACTAAACCCAGGGGAAGAATGCTAGAGACTGCTCTGGGTAGAGAGGTCGGGTTTTTAGAGAAGGGACCGCTTCGCCACATGCTTTTGGGAGTGAGCTATTTACGCACTGTTGCCCAAGTTTGAACATCTTCAGATTATATAATACCAACACATGTCAAAATGTAATTTCTTTAATTTTCTTGTTTCCCAGTAATTTATTTTAATTCTCTGGAGAAAAGCATAACTTTCTTAAATACCACACACACACACACAAAACAAAACAAAACAAAACACCACAATTTCAGAGGAGTTAAATAAAATATTTGATTTAAAATATGAAAGTTAATACAAATAAGTATAAAATATAAAATTATTTGAATAATTGAAAATGATTTGAATCACATAATACTGTAAAAAGCATTGTCTATCTTTGTAAATATTGCTTCAAAATTTGAAAAAAGATAAATTAGGATATTAATTAATTTGGACAATATGAAAGACTAAATTCTTTTTATAATGTATACTGATTATCTGTTTGATTTGTTAGTAAAAGACAAAAATCATATGAAATTATCTGATTATAATTCAAAATTTGTCCACCTTTCCATTTATTCTTCTCTGTTTTTTTTTTTTTAGAATGACTGTATCTTTTTAATGAATTGACACCTTTATAATGGTAGAATTAAGTAACATCTCTGATAATAGTCTTCATTTTAAACCTAATTTTTTACTTGCAAAGTCATCTTGATTTTCTTTTGATTAATGTTTGCACACTAGATTATTATCCAACTGTTAACTTTACCTTATTATGGTCTTAATGAGAATAGATTGAGATACAAAGAAAATTAAATGGACAATGAAAGGGAAAGTAACTCTTGCCCCTGGGATCAGGTTGAAATCTCTTGCCACATCAGAGTGAAGAATTTCAGAATTATTTAAAAAATTATTGACAAGTTTACTAAATAGAGATAATATTATTTTTTTGGAGAGGTATTTAAATAAGAATGTTAAGATAACAATGAGTCATATTCAAGACCTAAGCATACTGGCCTTTGTTCATTTACTATGTAGAAACTTGTATTATATGGAATTTCGTAAACAAAACTATAAATGTTTATACACAACACATGTCTTAGATCCCTTATCAAACCTTGTAAATCATGGTTTTACTTTATTAGCTCAAATAATATCTAGTGAAGTGAAAGATGTCATTTATTGCAAAACAAAATATGGTTTGAACAAAGTGATTTCAGAAGCCATCAAAATCATACATATGTTTATGTTCATGCACCTACATATGACTCTGTTTTAAAAACTCCACAGCCATGCATAGGTACGTACCTACTACTCTTTATTCTAAGTGTATCCTGATATGCATTTAGTTTTACAATTATTACTGGTTTCTTTCTGTTTGTTTTATCAGCAACTGAGAGAGTAAGTAATACTTAACTTGCAATTATGAATTGGTGCATTTTTTCATTCATATCTTTCAGTTTTTCCTTGACTGACACATTGTGAAATCCTTTTCCTCAATTAAATAAGTCATTCCCACTCAGCCTGAACGGAAGTCTCCCAAAAGCATTCCTCAGGCTGCCAGGCATAGATCAAGCTGGGTCTTACATTCCCATTTACACTGCTGCTAAAGTTAACTTTTTTTTTTTTTTTAGGATTCTTACTTCTCTAAAAGTCGGTAATAAAATGTGTGACTTTCAGAAAGAATAATCATATCATTGTTATGTGGATTATCATTTTAAATAAAACCATAGAAACTACACATTCTCCTGATTATTTTCATATATATTTCCTTTTTCTTGTCATCTTTTCACTTTGTCTTGTGTTGAAGCCATGTATAACAGGTCCTCTGAACATGTAACGAGGCATGGTCAAGTTTGAAAGATTTCATACCTCACTGTTCGAGTACTCTGCCACCTCTTTGCTAGTGTTACTATGCTAGATAAATTTCTACTCAGGTAGACACATTTGAGAAAGTTCATTTAATTTTGTTCATTAAAAATCCCTGCTACACAAAAGAGTAATTTAAGTACATTTTCGTTTACAAAGGTGATGTCAGCATATTAATTTTGTGTTCTGTGATCACGGGGAATACAAAAGATATATCTGGCTATCATATGTCTTACACTTAGAGCATTTCTCTAGCAGATGGAGATTTTCTCTGGAATTTGTCCATAAAACCAATAGCATAATCTTTGAATATATAAAGACAACTGTGACCTAGTAGTTGGGGCTTCAGAGGGCCAATATACTCTGATTTTTATTTTTTACAATAAAGCTGATAATTTTCCCTGATGATCATTGGAAAAACTGATTGAGAAAATCTCTAAATAGATGAGGGAGCACACAGAGGCAAACTGTATAGCTGTCTGTCGCGACTGGAGACAACAGGAATTCCTATTAGTTCTATGGAAAACCCATAATCGTGCAATTGTGAAAATACTGTTTTATGGGATGCAATGGAATCATATGAGAACTGTAGAAACAAAAGTTGTTTATGACATTCAGAATAATGGTAATCATCATGGTGAAATGTGGAAAATTATTTTTCATTTAATTTAACATAGTGAACCTTCTGTCAGTTTACTGTAGTTTAAATTGTTAGGATTTATATATACATTTCCTTAACCACTGTACACTTTAAAAGATGAAGAAAATGCATTCTGTCATCTTGGAATCTTAATTCTTTTAAAAGTTTCATATGTGCATGGAAGTCCTCCTGTGAGGTTTAGAAGTGTCACTGGAGATTTCATGAGCACTTTCATGTTTGCCATGGGATATCAGAGAAGTCAGAGTTACCTATTGTGTTTCTTTGTCTTATGGGAGGATACAAGGGATGAGATAAACATTGAGATATAACAAGAATAAATTAACAAAAAAAAATTAAAAAAATAAAAAATTTTAAGAGGATTCTAAAATAGAATCTCAAGGACATTTTTATTACCCTTTCAAGGTGAAACCCTGGTGCCTTCAAGCTGCAGTTCTTGGCAGCTATCTGGAGGAAGAGGTACACTGTCTGAGGTAAGTCAACACAGAGGTCAGCTACATGGAGGACTAGCATCCTGAGGGCTGGAAGAGCTTTAGAAAAAGAGTGAAGACCCAGTTTGAGGGAACACATGCTTACAAAATGATATGAAGAAGATATGAAAGGTCTATTTTTCTGAATAATTAAAAAACTAGTCCTTCATATGAAGTTGCACATCTGTGTCTGCCTAAGCTACTGTACTAGGAACTCTGGGAAGAAATAGTAAATTATCCTCTAAAGAGATACTTGTTCTGGCTGTTATGAATAAGGCCACTATGAACATGATTGAGTACGTACCTGTTGTATGGTGGAGTATTTTCTGGGTATATTCCAAGGAGTGGAATAGCTGGGTCATGCAGAAGCCCTATTCTCATTTTTCTGAGAAAGCACCAGATTTCCAAAGTGGTTGTACTAGTTTGCATTCCCACCAGTGATGAAGGAGTGTTCCTCTTTATTGACACAACTGGAAGGTTTCATCTCCATCAAAATCAGAGATTTCATTCTTTCTAATGTCAAGGAAGTAGAATTTTATCAATGGGCCTTCAAAGTCTTTAGGAGAGATAGACTTATATCGACTATGTCTTCAGTCACTGTATGTTCACATGGTGAACAATACAACTTTAAGGGTCTCTGTTATATGGGCATTTATTAGTCCCTTTCACAAGGATTCTGTCCTCACAAATTCTTAACATTTGAAAAAAGCTAGTACTTAATGTTTCATGTTAGGGCTTAAAGTTTCAAAGAGTCTTTTTATGTATGTATGTGATATGTATGTGTGTATGTGTTATATACAAGTGCTCTAGATATGGTTGCCAGAGGGTATTTTGGGGTGTGTCTTTCTCAATCAGTTGTACATCTTTCTTTTTAAAGACAGGATTTTGTACTGATACTCGAGTTCACATGTTGGTTTCAGTGGCTGCTAAATGAGCTCCTGGCATCTGTTTTTCTATCCCTTCAGTGCTGGAATTACAGATAAGTGGTTGACATTTTATATGGATGCTGGGGTCAGATATCAGATCTTTACTGTAGTGGACACTGCTTTATCAGCTGAGCCATAGACTCAGACCCTCAATGTGACTTTTAAAAGATTTATTTTATTTTTATTAGGGGTGTATGTGTGTATGCAAGTTTGTATGTGGGTGGGAGAGTGTGCATGTATGTGTGAATCAGTGCTTGTGAGTTTATGTATGTATGTGTATATGTGTGTGTGTGTGAATGTGTGTGATTGTATGTGAATGTGTATGAGTGTGTAAAGTATGTGTGTGCATGAATGTTTGTATTTAAATGTGTGTTTGGAAGTGTGTATAAATGTGTATGAATATGTGTGAGTGTGTGAATGTGTGTGTGTGTGCACGCGCGCATGTGTAATTCCTGGAACTAGACTTATCAGTTTTATTTGCCTCTTTGATCTTATAAGTTTGCCTCACTTCCTGACAGTTGAGATTCTTTGCTTCCCTAAAAGGTAATCTTTCAATTCAGAGGAAAGAATTATACAAGTACAATGTGGATTTTTGACCAAGAAATCTCTAAACTCCCTATTTCTATTTCTAATGAAAATTTGGCTATATCCTTACTGAAACCATAATTTTCAATAATTGGCACAAAATCTATTCCATGAGCTCATAAATAAGGAAAACATAGCATTTATTCTCCTTGAGAATATTTATTAGTCATGCAATTTTAATGAATCCAATGAGAACAAAATAACTCAATATGATTAACATTAAAAAAAAAACACTTGGTTATTTGTACGTTGATGCCCCTTTTACATTATGTATGAATATGATAGAGAATGAGTTAAGGTAGTTATAGTTTTATTACCTACCTTGTGTAGCTGAACCTGTCATAGAAGATATCACTAAGACAATAGTAGAAAAAAATCACAGTACAGTTGAACTCACAGATAGACATAATGTTGGATAGGTAGCCAAGCAAATTAATATTTTTATTCATAAGAAATTTTTTTGATTTTCTTTTGTATTAATTTAATTGTGATAGACACACACACACACACACACACACACACACACACACACACACAGTGAATTCTGGTTACTGTCTCCTCTCAACCTCTCATCTCTTCCACCACTATCAAACCCTCATCTTCTCTATTTTTTTCCTGGGCCTGGTTAAAAGAAATATTTTATTGGTTTCTGATTTTGGTAACTCAAAGGCAGAAACTGACATGCAGGAGTATCTTCATCTTCCCAGAATCTCTTGCTCAGGGAAGCATAGCTAAGTTTACCCAACATTAGAAGAAAATTCAATATGTAATCCATGTTGAGTTTACAGGCAGTGAGGTCAATAACTATAAGCTGAAACAAGATTGGAGACAATTAATTTGCATAGACTCTTTAACCACAAACTAAAGGAAGAATATTTTTATCTGCAGTGAAACTATGAGTAAAAGGAGGGCCAAGCAAGGAAATCAAATCCCAGGCACAGAGTGAATGTAAGCAATAAGAGCAGCCACATACTCATGCCAAGTCCTGCATTTTCTGTTAAAGCAGAGTTGAGCTTTATGAAAAGAAACCTGAAATATAAGTTTAAGTATATCTATTAAGAGAAGAAATCAAGCACCACAAAAGAAAGTAGGACATATTCCGGGGAACAATTAAAGGTTTCTTTAAGAGTCAACATACACTGTGTTCTTGTGCTCTGAAACTACCATGCATGAGTCTGTTATTAGAAGGAGATTTCGGTAATTTTGACAAACCTAGGAAAGTCAAGAGAGGAAATACTTGTTTCTGTTGATGGTGTTAGACATTTCTGACCATAGTTGTTTGTCTTCCTGATTTCAGGTCTTTGGCCAGACAGAATCATATTCTCAAAGCCTAACTTCCTTTTACCACAACCTGTCTCTCAAAATTTCTAACATCACCCAATAGCATCATTTTCAGTTGGGAAAAAAAAAGCTTTGACGCAGGTGGCATCATCTCCTTTATAATTCCCATAAACTGAATAGATGAAGCATGGATGAGAATATCACTGATAGAGAAATGGCAGACAATTTCTGAGGCTGCACTATAAATAATTAGAGATTCGTTTTAGTATTTTCTTGATTTCTATATTTAATATTTTCTCAATGAAAAATTAAAGGAATAGGCGCACACATCATTTGGCTATACAGTGAGGGATTATAAGCATTAGAAAGATGCACTTATAAAGATTTGCATAATACTGCAAACTGTTCTACAGACAAAATTGCCTAAAATTCAACAGTCTCAAGAAATATATTCATGAGGGATGAGGCAAATCTCAAATACCCAACAAGACAAATAAATCACTTTTACAAATGTCTACAAGGAAGAAAGAGCACTTGTTGCATAATAGAATGGTGACAGTTCATGAAAATGTTGAATCTAAAAGTTGGTGTCTGGAGCCAAATTCCATCACTTGCCAGCTGTGTGAGCTTATCAGAGTAATTTAACCCCTCCAAGTCCCAGTTACATCAGGAAAATGTCAGTAATAGAGCTTGCCTTTTAAAAACGTACTGAGAAGCAAGAAGAGTAATACATGCAAGAGCTGTTTGTGAAAGTTAAATTATGGTTATTATTCTTTTCTATTTTGTGTCTTAGAAACTTTTTAATAGAAATGCATAACCAGCAACTCCCTTATTCTGTAATCGTCAAAAAAAATTCCAAACGGTTGCAAAATGTCTCTTCTTTTATCTATTATTTTTCTTTTTTATTTTTTTTTAGTTCACAGACAACAGCAGTCAATTACTAACCTAGATCCGAGTACATTAATACAATCATTATGTGTGCTCAGAAAAAATAACAACTTGAGTGGAGAAATAAACTGTTGAACAAAATATAACAGAGCACCAAGTATTTCATAATAATACATAGACTGCACTGTCCAATCAATTAACATATTCATTTTGCTGAGGATGAATATGAGAACAATTCTCACAATACATACACGTACATCATTGATTTTGTAAATTATATTTTTTTAACCAAAGAATAGAATATTGAAGCTTCAAGGGAAATAGTTATGGTATTGAAAGACAGATGAATTTGGTATCAAAACACTTAGTCTGAGATATTTATCTTTCTAATTGTTTAACATGTGATCTTGAATAGGGCCAGCAGCTTAGAATGACAGATCTCTATGAAAACATTATTGGGTTACTTCTTCAGTGGTTGTGTTCTAATGGCTCTACTCATTATTTTAATTATATATATATGTATGTATATATATATGTTTAGCATATATTGCTTTGTAATAAATTTAATAGATATTATATGCATTTATAAGATAATTATTTTCCTCTGTCTCTTTTAAGAAGCAAACTTTCTTTTTTTTTCAATTTACACAGCTACCATTTATTTTTGACAAAATATAAAAGAACTACACTTTGAAAGAAAACGAGATATGTTGTATTTTATTAAGGACTTTTTTGACTCTAAAATGTATGTAACCTTTCTATGGTTACTATCATTTTCACAGATATCATCACATTCTTTTCCATGGTCTTTGGCCTTTGTAATATTGAGTTCACTCTGAATTAGTGTCATTTTGCCTTCCTTCTTCTGACTCTCTCCCAGTTCAACTGTGTCTTCATTTACTTAGTACTAATATACTTTGTAGTTAAATAAAAACTATACATTCTTAAAGTAAAATAAATCATATATCTGGGGGTTTAATATGTTGGATGGCTTTTACAATTATTATTTTTCTTAAAGAAAAGCATAGTTTACTGAACCAAGCACATGATGTTCTTCATATGAATACTAGTTTAAAATAATAAAACTTATATTAAAAAGCAAATTTTCTTTAGCTTACCAATGGTCAAATACTATGAAAAAACGTATCAGGTTTTATTAAAGATATGGTCCTTTATGGAAGTGAAGAATATGGAAGAACTGTATCAAGTACTTGTGTCGTGTGATTATAAAATGCAATTTATACCAAGTTTTATGATAATAGAAACATTTTTTAAAAATGCTTTAAGATGCCTTTTTCCCTTCTGTTCAATACATGGCTATACTTCAACAAAGCATAAGACGCATAATTCTCTCTCTCTCTCTCTCTCTCTCTCTCTCTCTCTCTCTCTCTCTGTCTTCCAAAGATTATTAATGTATATCTATTATGTAAATAAATATATTAAGTAGATATTTTATTGTTTCTTTGCTTGTATATTTCTATGAAATCGTTGATGCATAAACAATAAATCATTTGAGCTATGCGACATTACGAAGAGACTCTAAATGCTAGATAAAAGATTTGCTGCTGTTCCAGAGGACGTAATTTCTGTTTCCAGCACACTTGGAAGGCAGACTACCACTGCCTGTGTGCAGTCTAGATCCAGTGTGTCTGATCCTGACAACCTGTTCCTGTCCTGCAGACAACCTCACTCATTTATGCACTGGCGCACACACACACACACACACACACACACACACACACACACACACACGAATTAAAATTTAAAATAAAATGACCTACAGAAAATATATGAATTCTTTTGGTTTCATATTTATCTACTTTTGGTCACAATTTTACTTTTAGAAACAATTATGTTTAAATATGAATAGAATCAGAAATATGTCCCCAAATTGTGTTTGAATAGTGTTCCTTTACTAAATAATTACTTTGGTCATCTAATTGAAAATGTACGTATAAGTTTTAGGTAAATCGTCTTAAAGACACAAGATGGCAGTGGTAGTCTTTATGACCTACTGGAATGTGGCATTGTCTTTAAAAACTTGGACATACTTCTGCTTTTCTTATTATTATTAAAGATGTATAACTTTTGTGCACAAGCGTTCACAAATCAACCAGGCATTTCAGATCACCTGTCTATATTTTGATGAGTAATCCTTCAAAACTGGGTATAAAATCAGTAACAGACTTCTTCACCAATTGAACCAGCGGTTGTTACAACATTTTTATCATTAGGCTTGTAATATTTAGAGTCGCCCAACTTCCAAGTAAATTTACTTGCTTTCTTTTATTAAACATTTTATAAAGTATTCGATTATTTTTACAGAACTTGCTATATACATTTTATTTTTAAAAAATCTTTATTTTAAGATAAATTATGTACCCTGTACATCCAGGAGGTAAAACCTAGTAATACATATTCAGAAAAAAAAAAAAAAACCTTGATATTTTTGCTTTTCTCAGAGCCAGCCTAAAGATACCAAGAAAGATTTTTCTTTTCTTTCATTTGCAATCGTCTTTTTCCTTTTCTTACCTCTACAATGCATTATTTACTTGTAATTTTCCTCTTTCTGTGATTTACTCTTGTAAATTCCACATGGTTAATTCTATCTATTCCCTTGACTTCCACACTTTAACATATGCTTGTTCTTTGATGCAAGTTAAATGAAACCAAATCCAGAAACAGACTCATTACAGAATATCCTTTGTTCTTTTCCATTTTCTCTTCCCAATATTGAGTCTCCAACACTTTATGCTTTTTAAATTTATACAAATGAATACTGTCTTGTGGCATAATAATGGAGTAAGTCTACACCTATCTGTTACCGATTCTCCACAGCTTCCAGCTAAGCTGTCCTTGATCAGGTAATTTCTTTCATTCCTTTTTTTTTTTCTCTTGTGGAAATTGAGACAAGAGACTAAGTAATTCAACCTTTCCTGTACTGTCCATCTTCATGGTGTGAGCACATAAAGAGAAAAGCTGATATCTACCAACACAGCAATTCTGAGTCAGGCACAGATCTAGAAGAAAGCCACAGTTTTCCAGTTCCCTCTGTTCAAAGTGTCCATCTCAAACAACTATTTTAAAAGTATACTTCCTTTTTTCCATCCAACTTGTAGTAAAATCAGAATATATGAAAGGTACTGAGTACCTGTAAGAAAAACAAACAAACAAACAAAATCAATTGTCAGCAGGTAAAATCATTATTTAATTTCAAATGTCAATTCTAGGAAATATAAAGAATAAGAATGTGTGTGAAAATGGTTACTGCTGTAGTAATCAAACACAAATGCTAAACAACAGTGATTTTCAGATAGCCCACATGTAATACTGGGGGTGGAATAAGCTAACACAGTTAGAAGCAGAGACAACATTAATTTGGAAAAGATCCGTGCCTGTTGATTTGTCACTTACAGTATTATTATTCTTTATTGGAATGACAATGGTAACATCCTTGATCAGAACTTCTGAGAAGCAATAAAAAAGTGTTTGGGTTTTATTGGTTTCTTTTCTCTTCCAAAGTGCACATGGGGAGTTTAAAGAAACCTGCAAACAGAGATTTGAGTTAAAAGACTCCAATTCAGTGGAAACCGTATGTAGGTATGGAAGTTTTAAAAGAAAAAGGTTCGCTTTATTCTCTGAATCACAGGTATTTTCTCCGCAGGCATCTGGCCAAAGCCCTTTCTTTCATGCCTGTGAATGCCAGCTACTGTTTGACGCCGGTCCCCAGCATAAACCTCAATGTGGAGGAAGTTCATTTTAGATACTGATCTGAAGTTAATTTATCCAACTTATCTGGCCAGAAAATCTTGCTGCAAATCTTTCAAAAACAAGATGACTTGTGAGATTTTTTTGGGCTAAGCTTGGATTGTGTCTGGGGAGAAAGATGTGGCATGAGGAGTTTTCTCAATGGTTTCAGCTAAGACAAGGAAATGCATGACTGGAGGAAATGCGAATCCACCTGTGAGAAAGAACACCACATTTCTGCAGAAATTGTAAATGTAAGGATTACTTTGTAAGTATCTAGTGGTGTTTTACTCTTACTGCCCTGAGCTTCCATGTTTATCAAATTCATTCTATTCAGCTTCATTAATTAAAACCTAATGTGGAGATTACTCAAATACTTACTTATTTCTTTTCAGGCAGCTAAGGTGTACGTAAAATGATGGTACCACTGATTTAAAAGTACCCTCTCTAATGATAGGGTCCCAACTGCTTTAATTCAAGCAGACACTTGGAAGTATTAGCTAGTCTCCTAAAGTCTTTGTGAAAACAAAAGCTTAAACAAATTAAACTTATTTTTACCTCAATCTGTTATTTCTTTTACATAGAGTCAGATAAATCTCTATATTTTGCAACAAGAACAACTACAGAATCAATGCGAAAATATGAAAAGTGGTGTTTTAGGAGTACTAAGGAGACTAAAGTGATAAGAATATGTGTGTGTGAGTGTGTGTGTGTGTGTGTGTGTGTGTGTGTAGATAATGTTAGCTAGCATTAAAACCTACCTGTGAGAACATATGTAGCCCTCATTTGTACTAGAATAAAAAAAAGCCTAAGTCCTATATCAGCTCTTAGGTTAATTAAAGAACTACTGATAGTTTAGAACATTGTCACACACTAAGTATTTCTGAAAAAATTGCCATTTTCTCTCTCTAGGTTAAACCACTCTATAAAGTGAAGGGGTTACAAAACATTATTTTTTGGGTCTCATAACTGTAAACATAAATTCCTTACATAATTTCTCTATTTCCACTTAAAGTTTTGATATTAAAACCTTGAAAATTAGCAGAATTTTTGTGTTATGCCATTTAATATTAACTATAGGGCTTAAGAGATGGCTCAGAAGCTGGAGAGATGGCTCACAGGTTAAGAGCACTGGCTGCTCTTCCAGAGGTCCTGAGTTCAATTCCCAGCAACCAGATGGTGGTTCACAACCATCTATAATAAGAGCTAATGCCTTCTTCTGGTGTGCAGGCATACATGCGGGCCGATCAATGTATAAATAAATAATAAATAAATAAATAAATCTATTTAAAAATATATAAAGGGGGAGGATGTCCCCCTCAGGCACAGTCATAGGGGAGGAGAGTAGGGGGAAAATGGGAGGGAGGGAAGAATGGGAGGATACAACGGATGGGATAACCATTGAGATGTAACAAGAATAAATTAATAAAAAACATAAAGAAAAAAACAAAGAGAGAGATGGCTCAGAGGTTAAGAACACTGGCTTAGTTCTTCCAAAGGTCCTGATTTCAACTCCTAGCAACCACATGGTGTCTTACAACCATCTATGATGAGATCTTTTACTCTCTTCTGGCATGCAGGCACACAAGCAGGCAGAATAATGCATAATTAATAAATAAATCTTTAAAAATATTAGTTATAAAAGGGCACTCATTAAATCCCAATGCTGTCTTAAACTTTAATTTTACAGAATAAAGGCTCCATGTTTATTATTTTCTTTGTCTCATGAGGATCACTAAAGATGAAATACCAATGTTTCCTATAGTTAATTGCCAATTTAAACTCTTTTGCTTACTATATCATGTTTAAAGAAGTATATAGGACTACATGTCATTCATATTTCAAGTATATATTTTTAAAATAATGAATTATTCCCATTCTGTAACTTGCTTTGGGGTGTGTGTGTGTGAGTGTGTGTGTGTGTGTGTGTGTGTGTGTGTGTGTGTGTTTATTATCACATGGGTCGTGAACCAAAAAATGAAATTGTGAGAAACAAGGAAGTAATATTGAGAGACTCGGAAATAGAGAGGGTTATGGAATGTATGTGTTATGAAAGCAGAAGCAAAGATTCTATGGAAGGAGGATAAGAAGCAATCAAAGTGCAGAAGAGGACATGGTGGAAGACAGTAGGATAAAGTGATCACTTAAAACAACGTCTAGTGGCATATATGTGTGAAAATGCCACACACAAGAAACCCACATTATGTATGTCAAGTTAAAACATCAGTTGCCAGACTTGATATTTTTTCCACTCTCATTACTTATACCCATTAATATTACTTATACTCAGTAATATTCAATGAGACAAACATTATATTTGCTATTTTCCTGTATTTCATCTTGGATATGGCCTTCTACTTGTTAAAAGTTAGAAATGATTATAACTTGTACCTAACTTCTGAATGTGTCTTATCCATCTTAGTTAAATACTATTAACCCCAAAATTTCTCTCATCTACTGCCACGCAGTAGAAACCAAGGTAAATATGATTCCTTTGTCTAAGAAAAACAGCACTTCCCCTTCCAGCCTGTTGAGTATATCAGAACTAAACTCTTGACTAGGATTTTTGTATCATTAATGTTATGAGATTAGTATATTAAAAATGTTGTTCTACTTGTAGATTTCTAGGACCCTCTGGATCCTTTTATTTTGCTGTTCTCCCATGCGTCTCTCATTTAGAGTCCCAATAGGATGCCTTCCCCTCTGTCCCAGTTTCCTGGTAAGTGAAGGCTTTCGTGGGACATGCCCCTTGGGCTAGTATGCAGATATAAGTGAGTATATACCATTTGATTCTTTCTGCTTCTGGGTTAACTCACTCATTATGATCATTTCTAGCTCAATCCGTTTATCCACAAATTTCGGGAATTCCTTGTTTTTAATAGCTGAGTAGTATTCCATAGTGTATATGTACCACAGTTTCTTTATCCACTCTTCTACTGAGGGACACTTAGGCTGTTTCCATGTTTTTTTTTAGAACAATATGATAGGCAGATTTGGGCCCAGGGGTCCCGCTCAAACTAAGGCACCAGCCAAGGACAATACAGGAGGTAAACTTTAAACCCCTTCCCAGATCTAGCCAATGGTCAGAATATTCTCCATAGTTGAGTGGAGAGTGTGATACGACTTTCTCACGTACTCTGGTGCCTCACATTTGACCATGTCCCCTGGAGGGGGAGACCTGGTGGCACTCAGAGGGAGGACAGCAAGTAGCCAAGAAGAGACTTGATACCCTATGAGAATATATAGGGGGACGTAATCCCCCTCAGGAACAGTCATAGGGGAGGGGAATAATGGGAAAATGGGGGGGGGGAGGAATGGGAGGATACAAGGGATGGGATAAACATTGAGATGTAACAAGAATAAATTAATAAAAAAAATGTTGTTATTTGGAGATCAATGTAAGATGAGACTTTTAAACACATGATTTGCTTAATATTGTCAGCAAAACTGCTTTATGTTCATTTATAAATACATTGATAATGAGCCAAACTCATATTCATTAGTATTTATGTTTCTCAGATCAATGAATAAAACTGATAAATTACTTCATTGTTCTCTGTACCCCTTTAGAAGAGACCTAGATAATACAGTTAATATGTTAGGATGAACTATCACCTCATAAGTTTTAGTAATTAAATCATCCTTCTATGTAAGCAAGAATCAAAAGTTTTAGTTTAAATATGGGTAATATTATTTTTAAGTATATGACTTTTTCTGTGCTGTTCTTCCTTGACGGGAAATATCTTTGTATGAGTACATATAGATGTACTGTATGGATAGAAGGAGTTTATTGGCTTAAAGTAATAACTACTGGATATTACTGAATATTTACTTTAATAAAAATTATAGTTTAAAGTAGTCTTTTCAATTACAGGAAGAAAAGAATAGTAAAAACAGGAAAAGGAAATACATTATTTGGTCTTTCTATTGATATGATAAACTTAATCAAACCAGATCAAGGAGTGAAGGGTTTGTTTTTTTACATATCATCATCACACTTAACCATTGTGGAAGTCAAGCTAGAAATTCAAGCAGGGATCTGGAGGCAGGAGCTACATCAGAAAATGTGAGAGAACGCTGCTTTTTGACTTCTGTTTCATTGGTGTACTCACCTTGCTTTCTTAATAAAAGCCAAGATTACTTGGCCAGGGATGGCACCACCTTCATTGCTGAGCCCTTCCATATCAATTGCTAACCAAAAAAATGACCTATGAACTGTCTACAATCTAATCTGATGGAGGCAATCCCTCAATTGCTGTCCCCTTTTCTCAAATGATAGTAGCTTGTGTCAAGCTTACAAAACCCCCAACCTCTTAGATGGTCTCTTGTCAACTTGACACACGCACCAATTGTTATTAAGGCATAACATTTCTTTTTTGTTTTTTCCAAATATCAGGCATTACTGTCACAATATAAAAGTATTTAAAGTACCACAGTCTTTAAAAATTTAACATTTTAAAATCTCGGTTCTCTGTAAAAATTCAATGTCTTTGTGGGATGGTTTGTACCTCAGTCTTGCTGTGTTTACAAAGCGTTGGTTCTTGGTGTCCTCTGCACTCCCCCTCTGCTCCTTTCCTTTTCTGTCCTCTTCCTCAGAGTTCCTCGAGCCCCTAGGGAAGTGATTTGGTAGAGACATACCATCTAGGACCAAGTTTCCCAGGATCTCTCACTCTGAACATTGCCCAGTTGTGCATTTCTATTTGTTTCTATATATTGCAGAAGTATGCTTCACTTATTATTGCAGAAATGTCCAGTGTTTTAAATGTGGGATCCTAGAAAATATACTTGAAATATTTTCTAATTTCAATAAGGAAGCACCAGGGTATAGTCATACTTATACCAAAGCAAAACTGAACTCCAACTGTATAAATGACTCATTTCTAATATCTGGAACTCAGTCATGCTTTTCTGAGCTCTAACAGGCCTGGGTAGTCCTATTTTTCTGGATCTGAAGCAATAGCACTGGAGCTGAGGCTGTAACAGTGATCTCATCTTCCCTCTGTTCAGAGATCCCTATCCTTACACACAGTGCTAACCCTTCGCTGCTTTTGGAGCCCTTGATGCCTTCCAAGACAGAACCATACGGCAGACTCCTATTCATTAACCAGTCTGGCTACCACCTTGGGATGCTGTCTTGGACTATCCTTAACCACAGCTTTCATGAGCTAACCATAAGGAAAATCTTTTAGACTTCATTTCCATGACATTGCTGTCTTGTTAATTATAGCTTTTCCCCTCAATATTAATTGTCACAATAAAGCCAATACTTTACTTCAATGATATTATCTCTCTCTCTCTCTGTGTCTCTCTCTCTGTCTCTGTCTCTCTCTCTCTCTCTCTGTCTCTGTCTCTGTTTTGTTTTTTTCTTTTTTTTAGTTAAAAATTTCTTTTTCAAGATAAGGTTTCTCCGTGTAGCCTTGCCTGTCCTGGAACATAATCTGTAGACCACTTTGGCCTTAAGCTCACAGAGATCCACCTGCCTCTGGTTCTCCAGGGTTGGGACTAAATACATGCACCACCACCGCCAGGTTAAGTATTTAGGCCCTCTGGTCTCCTTCTAATCACAGATAATTCTTCAGGCCCAGCTCACCAGGTACCATGTATTATTTATTATTTCAAAATGCAACACAAGAGATCTCTTTACAGTATTTAAGAAACTTTTCATCTTCCCTCTGAAACCTCAAAAGCCAGGCCTCCATTGCCTGTATTCCCATACAATTATCTTCTATGCTCCAATAGGGCAGTTCATTAACTGTTGAGTACTCAGTGGCTTTTACGATACAGAATCCCGAATGCTTCCATAATCTTCTTCCAACACCCCACTCCTGGTAACAATTTTCTGTTTTAGCTTGCTCTCTGCTGCTATGATAGAATATTCAGACTAATAACAACTTGGGAGGAACAGGCTTACTTAGCTTACAGGTTTGGACCATAGTCTATTACTGAAGGAAGTCAGGCCAGAAGTCACAGACAAGGGCATATATCTACTATTTTAGAAGAATAAATAATGATAATAATAATAATACAGAATAAATACAAAGAATAGTAAAATAAAAACAAAATTATTATGAATTTGAGTTTTAGATAACATTAGGAGACTGGACCCATACTTCAGCTAGACATGCTATTTCCCAATGTCATTTGGTCAGGAAAAGTTGATAAATGTACTGATGATATAGATATAGATTCTTAATTATTATTGTAATAAATTTTAGTTACATTGCAATATTTGAAAATTATGGATTAAGTGTGAGGTATTATGCTTGCCTCAATCAGAAGGATATTATAGATTGACCTTCAGAATTCCTGCTACACTTACACAATTTTTTCTTTCTTGTAGAGAGTTTTGGAAAGACCATGAACTTTTCTATATTGAATATAAATAAATAGAGCTAGTTTTGTTGAAAAAAATTTTATTTCATTGTATCAAAATTTACTCATTTGTTATTTTTCCTTTGCCTTTTTTTGACCTGCCATTTAAAAAATATTAACACACTCAAAAAGAAAATTATCTCACTTTGATTTTTTTCTAAGCTATAAATAATCAGTCCTAGTTAAACATGCAATATAGCAGTAGACGGGCTTTCAGATGCCAATGTTGAATGATGAAAACTGTAAATTATTGATTAAAGAAGATTAATCAAGCAAGATTTTCTGCTACAAATTTGCCTGTTAGTGAGTATAAAAATTTTATATTTTTAAATACTTTCCTTGTGAAAACAACAAGTAAAGTTGGTGTGTCTTTGGCTAATAATGGACTTCAAATATATTATATTATTATATTATATTATATCAGAAGTTATAAAATTTAATCTCCACAGAAATATGTACTGTGAAAATGTACTTTTATTCTGAGTTATAGAGAACATAGTGTGTTTTCTACCTACTTCATTTCTTTGATGGAGGAATAAATTTTTTTCTGTTTTTAATGTCTTTTAAACAGAGCTTTGAGATTCCTGGAAATGAATCAAACAATTACCCATGTTTCCAAATAATTCCCAAGGCTTTTCTTTTATCAGTATGACAGCCTCAAATTCACTAATATATTTTCCCCAAAGATACCTTTTATCTTATCTTCTTTTATAAAACTAGATTCTACTATGATATGCATCTAATTTACTTTGCACAGACAAAAATCATAAAATTTATATTGGAATAATGATAAATTGCTATGAACCATTTTCTTAGATTATTCCTGAGACAACTTATATAAATTATTCAGTCTTTTTTATATTATTTTAGAATTGTGTCTTCCATTCTTTTCTCTTCTTTATTTTTATTCCTCTTAATTAAAACACTGTGACAAAGATTAGCTATGGTTCAGCTGGTAAAAAGCTTGCTGTGAAAACCTGGTTACCTACGTCAGATCCTCAGAACCTCTGTTATGTTGAAAGGATAAACTGATTTCACAAAGTTTCCCTCACTCTTCACCACACATGCATTTTCATGAGCCTCCATAGACATAAAACTAAAAGAAAAGTTAAAGAAGAATCATTAGGGGCTGGAGTAGTAGCTCAGTATTTAGGACCCATTCCTGCTCTTGCAGATTCCCATATATGGTTGGTTTCCCTGCATCCATATGGTAGCTCACACACGTCTTTAACTGCATTTTCAGAGAATCTAACACCTTCTCTTCAACTCTGAGGGCAACACATAACTGTGATAGACTTGCCTACATGTATTCAAAGTATATACCCTAAAATAAGTCTTTTTTTTTTATACTATTTTTAGTAGTTATTTGGAAATTTCACATTATGAATGCCAAACACACTAACTTCCCAGTTCTCCCAGGTCTTTCCCCATCCCTTGAGACAGCAAGGAAGAAAAAAAAGTTCAATTTCTGTTGCCCATACACTCATTGGAGCACAGTCAAACTCCACTTGATCAAAACTGAATCTTTCCCCACCCACATCCATGTCAGGAGCCATTTGTTGTTAAGAGCTACATTTCAGAATCCTTAACACAATTTTAAAGATTTATCTTTGATGGCTTTCTCTCTAGCCTGTTGCTTGTTTTTTGCAGGGAGGTAAGGTAGGCTAGAGGTTATCATAGAAGATTTCCAAATCCTTCTTTCTCAATTATGAGTTTGTGGTCATCAATACCATGGAAAAAGTAGGTTCCTTGCCCTATACAATCAGCAGTAGCATGAATCATGGACATGCACATGGTTTCTGGTGACAGCACAGAACATGGACATCAATATGAAAGAAGAGTCTATAATAAAAGCCACTCTACATCCACTTATCTGACGATAATCAGTATGTAAGATTGACTTTTTCTCTTCATCTTTCCCTCATTGACTTGTTCTATGAGGATTGTCAAAGTTCTTTTCATAGTTTTTGTCCAGATGAGATCTATAATCCACCTCTAACTTTATAATTGTTATGCTAATTTTCATTAGTTGCATTATCAGTATTAATATTGTATGTTGAAGTTATGAAGAATTCTAATGATGGTTATGTAAATCTAAAAATTAGTATAGAAGGAATATGCTTTGCATCAATCTTTTCATCTTTTTTTTTTTTGTATTCTCTCTTTACAGAAGCACAGTCATGTTAACATTCAAATATCTATTTTAGTAAACACATGCCTAAATTAAATTTAAGGTTTATTTTTCAATTCACATTTTAAAAATTTCTCCTTTATTGTTTTATTTGTTTATTTTAAATAATCATATTTGAAACAATATAATTTAAGTTGATACTTTTTTTTTTTACATACTTTGGTTTTATTGGCTTTTATTTTCCACTGCTTTCCCTAGGGTCCTTTCTAGCTTACTTATGGTCTCTTTTTCTCCACTAGCCAATCTTCTGCTTTCATTAGATATTAAAATCTACTCAAAAAGTTCTCATTCAATATCCAATTCTTCGCTCACACAAATGATTGATTACTACTTTCCCCCTATATTGACTTAAAACACCTGCCTCTGAATAAAAGAAACATTAACCATTTCTTTCTGAGTCTGAGATACTTTTTCTTACATAACTTCCATTTCTTTTCTTTTTTCATCCAAATATCATGATTTTTTTCTTTATGACTTATGTATATGTATCATATTTTCTTTTTTTGTTTTTAATTTATTTTATCAACGTACTCAGATTACATATTAATTGTTATCCCCTCACTTGTATCTTCCTGTCCCTTCCTCCCTCCCTCCCACTTTCAGCCTTTTCCCCTCCCCTATGTCTGTAACAGAAAGGGACCTTTTTCCCTACCATAAGGTCAAAGCTTATGATGTCTCATCCTGATAGCCTGCTTATCCTTTCTCTGAGTGCCACCAGGCCTCCCCACCAAGAAGAAGTGGTCAAATATGGGGCACCATTTCAGAGTCAGCCCCTGCTTTCCTACAACTGTGGAGAATGTCCTGTCCATAGGGTAGGTCTGAATAGGTTTTCAATGATTATTGCATGTATTGTCCTTGGTTAATGCAGTAGGTTGAACAGACCACCCTGGGTTCTGATCCGTCTGTAATGATGTTTTTGTGTGGGTGCCTAGGACCCTCTGGATCTTTCTATTTCCCCATTCTCCCATATTTGTCACATATTTTCCTGATCCATTCTTTTACTTATGTGTACCAAGAGGGCTCCATTTCTTTGTTTTTGAGAATATTATGACATTTAAAGACAAGTGTGTAACAATCTCTGTGTTAGGACTTAGAATTCTAAGGATATCACTAAGGAAAATATTTTTTATCTTATTCATGTTCTGTGTTACTGCTTTTGATAAGCCTCTGTATTTATTTTCACTATGGTCATACCAGCTCTGAAGAAAAGCTTTCCTCTGTTTCCACATTCTCATCGGCATTTGTTGTTGCTTTCTTGTTGATAGTCATTCTGAAGGGGATGCAATGGTTCTTCAAAATAGTCTTGTTTTGCATTCCCCTGATGGATAAGAATGCTGAATGATTTTCAGAATATTTATTGTTCATTTGTGTTTATTTTGAAAAATAGATATTCATCCACAAATATGGCTGCAATGTTTCTGAGTATTTAAATTTTATAGTCATTATATTCAATAAATGTAACTTTAAATAATATATCTATAATCTTGTCCTCATACAATCCATTTATGTGAGATAAACAAACACATTAGATATGTCTCATTCATCCATAGCACCAAATATTCCTGCTTTTCTTCAGCCCTTCTTTGCAAGGATGACATGCCTCATGGTCATGCTGTCATCAGTGTAAAACAGAAAGTTAGCACCATAACTACGATCAGCATAGGAAAGATTGTGAGCTTCTGCTCAGGAATATATTCCATGATCCCAGAAGTCTTTAAAGTCAAAGATTTTCTTCTTTTTCTTTTGAGATTATAACTTTCAATTTCCTTTCCCTTTCCTCCCTTCAAATCCTTCCAAATACCCACCTTCGCTCTCTTTCAAATTAATGGTCCCTTTATTCACTGATTTTTCTTACACATACAGATGTATATTTATAAGCCTATATATTCTTTCCTAAATATAAAGTTCTCTGTTTACATATTATATCTGAATGTGTGTTTTGCAGAAAAAGCCACAAGATCTTGACTATACCCAAATAACTACAGGCAACTAAGGAATGCTGAGAGTGGGTAATCTTGTCTTATCCAGAGAAGAATATTTAAATCAGCTATCCAATATCAGATTGTCAGGGCTGAAAACATAAATACTAGGAACAATAAAAAGTCAAGGATTTTGTTGGGCCATTTCTACCAACATAAAGCACCTGGATGAATCACTTCTTGTGCTTTTCATGTTTAAAAACGGTCTATTTCTATTAAAGGTCAACATTCAATAAAAAATTCACAGGAAAAGTCAAAAATTTGTTATGTAGCTCTCTTCTTAAATATATATAACCTTTTTGGCACCATATCTCACAATTTGGTCCTTTTGATACAACTGTAATCCATAAGCAGACACACCATTCAAATACGTAGCTGACACTAGATTCTTTTGTCTGGCCTGTATATTTGAACAAATGTATAAGGAAAAGGACTTGTTAGAACAGTGTCACAGAGATTCTCTGCTATATTGAATATTGAGGAAATCAATTTACTCTGCCAATCCCTGATAACCACTGATATTTTTACCGTCTTTGTTTTTTCATTACAGAAGGTAATAAAGTCCCAATCACAGAATATGCAGTCTTTTCATTGTCTTTTTATATAGGAAGATGCACTTAAGATCTGTCTTTATCTTCAAAAAGTCAAGTGATTTACTCATCTTCACTGCCTCTACACATTTTATTCATCTATTAGCCTACTGAAGCCATATTGGTTATTTGCAAGTTCTTGCCCTTATGAATGACTCCTCCATAAATATCCATATGGAGAATTCACATGTGCCTGGGATCTCAGAATACCAAAGCATGTGGTTATTATGCTGTATGATATGTATACACTTAGGTTTCTTAGAAATAGTCTGCCATATTTCAGTATATGCTTTTTGTAATCCTCCCGACAATGAGTAAGAAAAAAATTCTAGAGGTTCCACACTCATTTCAGCATTTTGTGACAGTAGTGGAGGGAATTCCTGCTAAAATCTGTATAATAGTGTTACCACGTTTATATTTTAATTCATTCATCTGACTTGGTGTAGAGGAATTTTAATCCAGCAACATCGCTGCTCTATCAAGGAATCATATCCATAGACCTCCTAAGTCTATGTGACCTGGCTGGAGTGCAAACATGCTCTGGATGACAGTATGATCTGTTTGTAATCCAGACACTTCCATATCATCCCACAGAGTGAAGGTAAGGTTAGCTTATAGAAGGAAGCAGTCACGTTTGAAAATGACATCTAATTGAGGGGCAGACAAAGTGACAAATCAGAGAAAGCTTTGACAGAATGAGTCAGAGGTAAGATACACTTAACTCTAGAGAGAACAGGACAGGAAAGAGACTATTTGACCTCAGTGCAGGGTGAGAGAGTTTTTTATACCAGGACAGTTTTACAGAGACAAGCTCAGAGAGAACAAGCTAGATATTTACTGGTGAAGACAGAATGAGTCAGAGAATGAGAAGGAAGGAAAATATTAAAGCATACTGCTAGAACTAGATAGGGACCAAGCAGAACAATTCAGTCAAAAGCCAAAAGAAACCTATTTGAATAATTTAGCTTGGAGAGGAATGTGGGCCAGAGCAGCTGAGTAAAACCAGTCAGGGAGAGTTCAGAAACAGCTAAAAAGGCTTGAGAATGGAACTCATATGAAGAAATAAAAATAATATTTGCAACTTGACATGTTCAGTAAGCCTGTTCTCATGTGTTGACTTTCATTGTTACTTCCTCTTTGGGGAAGTCTCTCTTCTAGTCTTTGGTCTGCCATGTACTTAGACTGTTTATTTTTCCATGTCCAGTTTGAAATTCTCTTTTGGGCTTTTGAATAACAATTCTTTGTCAAAATATCTTTTGTAAATTTCCTATGGGTCTCTGGCTTAAAAAAAAAAAAAGTCTATTCTCTTTACATTGTCCTTTTAAGAAGGCAAAATTAAATTCTAGGAATACACAGCTTATGAGCATTTCGTGATCAGCTTTGTTTTTGACCCCATATTTCAAATCCTCTATCCACACTCAAGGCCATTTAGAATTTATTCTTCTATTAATTTTATGTCTTCTAACTTTTTTACTATTCTAATAGATATTAAGTTAAAACTGTGATTGGATGTGCTCCTAACAACTAAGCCATCTTACCAGCAGCCACAACTGAATTAAGTTCCCGTTGTTCTTGAGCAAACATGTGATTACAATATCCTATTGCATCATTGCAATTAAATCTTAGACGGTACATAGTTGAGCAAATGCCCTTATTGTATAATGGGGCATCTTTTGGGCATATGCCCAGCAGGTGTACAGCTGCGTCTTAAGGTAGAATTACTTTCAATTTTCAGAGAAAGAGCCAGATTGATTTCCAAAGTCATTGTAGAAGTTTGCACACCCACCAGCAAAGGAGGAATGTTCTCCATTCTCCACATCCTCACCAACATGTGCTGTCATTTGAGTTTTTGAATTTTGCCAATCTGATGGTATAAGATGGGATCTTGGAGTTGTTCTAATTTGAGTTTCTTGGATGACTAAACACATTAAACATTTCTTTAAGTGCCTTTCAGTAATTCAAGATTTCTCTGTTGAGAATTACCTGTTTAGCTCTTGTACCACATTTGTTAATTGGGTTATTTTGTTTGTTGGTTTTTAATGCTTTGAGTTATTTATATATTTTAGATATTAGCCCTCTGTCAGATATAGGACTGGTGAAGAATTTTTTCCCAAACTCCAGGCTTCCTTTTTGTCCTATTGACCACATCCTTTGCCTTACAGAATCTTGTCAGTTTTGTGAGGTCCCATTATTGTTGATTTAAGTGCAAAAGCTGTCTCCTGTCCCAACGCATCAAGGTTATTCCCCACTTTCTCTGCTATTACATTTAGTTCATCTGGTTTTATGTTGATGCCTTTCATCTACTTGGACCTAACTTTTATGCAAGATGATGAATATGGATTCATTTTCATTCTTCCACATGCATGTTTCCAGTTAGACCAACACCATTTGTTGAAGATGCTGTTTCTTTCCACTGTACAGTTTTGGCTTTTTGTCAAAAACCAAGTGTCTGTAGGTGTGTAGGTTTATTTCTGGTTCTTCAATTAGACCCTGTTGATCAACCTGTCTGTTTTTATGCCAATATCATGTGGTTTTTATTACAATTGCTTTGTAGTACAACTTGAAATCAGGGATGTTGATACCTCCAGAAGTTCTTCTGTTGGGTGGGATTGTTTTTGTTATCTTGCATTTTTAATTGTTCAATATGAAGTTGAGACTTGCTATTTCAAAATCTGTAAAGAATTGTCTTAGTATTTTCATGGGGATTGCACTGAATCTGTAGATTGCTTTTGGTAGGATCACCATTTTTACTATGTTAATCCTATTGATCCACAAACATGAGCGAAGACCAACATGTAACCTAGGTACGTGGAGGCTCACAGAGACTGAACCACCAACCTGAGTGTATAATGAACTGGACTTAGGACACTTACACTTTATGGAGCTGATGGATAGCTCATTCTTCATGTGGGTCTCTTAGCAACTGGTGTGGAAACTGTCCCTAGTATGTATGCATTTCCCAGTTATGGAATCACCTTCCTTAGCTGGCCAGCCTTGTCTGGTCTTAGTGGAAGAGGACCCATTTAGTTTTGATGGGACATAAAATGCTGGGGATGTGGGCTGGGAAGGGGAGCCTTCCTGCTCTGGGAAAAATGTAGGGAGAATATAAGAGGGACTAAAAAAAGAGGAGGAAGGAGCCTGTGGTCATTATGTAAAGTGAGTAAATTAACAAATTTAAGAGAAAATTATCTTAGAAGAAAGGCAAAATTATATATCAGACTGCTGGTCTGAACAAGAAATGTACCCCATAGTATCAGGTATTTCAACACCTTGTCCACAGTTGGTAACACTGTTTAGGAAGGGTTGAGAGATGTTTCCTTGTTAGAAGAAATATAATACTGAGGGTAAGTTTTGAAAGTTTAAGGATGCAAGATGATCCCAGTCTGCTTCATTCTGTTTTGTGCTTATAGTTTAAGATATGAACCTTTATCTATCTCCTCTTGCTGTAATGCCTATAACCATGTCTCCCTGCCGTGAAGGACTATTACCATATTGCAGTCATAATTCCAAATAAGTTCTTGCTTGTGTCAGCTGCCTTGTTCATGCTGTCTCTTCACATCAGTAGAAAAGGGAATAAGACAGTACATTTTGGAATACTTTTTAATGAGTACTTTTCATTATTCTTTGGTGCTCAACTACATTCCTTCTTCTTGTTTGATCAACTTTCTCAAAAATTGTAAAG
The DNA here is from genome assembly GCF_903995435.1 of Acomys russatus. Taxonomy (NCBI): domain Eukaryota; kingdom Metazoa; phylum Chordata; class Mammalia; order Rodentia; family Muridae; genus Acomys; species Acomys russatus. The sequence continues at coordinate 59,664,961 of NC_067144.1, forward strand.
CTATGTTAAACCCTGTGGTGTAGAAGTCATTCTCTTTCCTTTCTGAGAATGCGTTTGTGTTATCAATCAGTGGCAGTCCCTGTTGCTTCAAGATATATTTCAACAAAGATTCAAAAGGTTCTGTGTATGTTAGTGAAAGACTGTTTTTATTCTTTTTTTTTCAAATGAATTTTTCTGAGATTAAAATATACTAATTTTAAATGCCCTGCCTTGCTGAATTTCAAAGATACTTGCTTTATTAGCTTTTGTGTTAACACAGAAAGCAAACCGTTTCAAAGCATTTGGTGCTGTCTTTTAGTTCGTTTGCTCCTTCTTCATTTGCCTCTTCAAGGAATACTTTCCTGTGGTTAAACAGAAAATGTGAACATCCCGACACTGTAAGATCCAGTAAATTGTAAAACAGATTCTTTATATTTTAGAGCTGGCTCTCATAGAATTTCAAAATATTATGTAAATTTCACCAAAATGGCATTTTAATATTTCCATTGGCCTTGTTCTCTTCGGGGTCAGTACAGGACTATGGGTTCATTACTGCCTGGCTATTTGCAGTGACTTCACTTAGATACAGATTCAGAAAACTCTTCTTCCATACTTTATCCATCCTAGATGTACACATGTCATGGCTTTAAAGTGTGGTAAGTTGAACTTGCACAAGACCCCATGTTGCAAAAACAAAAGGCAGTGCTTAACCTTTTGTTATGCCACTGTAGGACTTTCGTGCTACGGACATAAATTATTATTATTTTTTTAATTTTTAAATTTTTTTTTATTAGTTTATTCTTGTTACATCTCAATGTTTATCCCATCCCTTGTATCCTCCCATTCGTCCCCCCTCCATTTTCCCATGATTCCCCTCCCTTATGACTGTTCCTGAGGGGGATTACCTCCCCCTATATATTCTCATAGGGTATCAAGTCTCTTCTTGACTACTTGCTGTCCTTCCTCTGAGTGCCACCAGGTCTCCCCCTCCAGGGGACATGGTCAAATGTGAGGCACCAGAGTACGTGAGAAAGTCATATCACACTCTCCACTCAACTGTGGAGAATATTCTGACCATTGGCTAGATCTGGGAAGGGGTTTAAAGTTTACCTCCTGTATTGTCCTTGGCTGGTGCCTTAGTTTGAGCGGGACCCCTGGGCCCAAATCTGCCTATCATATTGTTCTACTTGTAGATTTCTAGGACCCTCTGTATCCATTTATTTTGCTATTCTCCCATACATCTCTCATTTAGAGTCCCAATAGGATGTCCTCCCCTCTGTCCCAGTTTCCTGGTAAGTGAAGACATGCCCCTTGGGCTAGTATGCAGATATAAGTGAGTATATACCATTTGATTCTTTCTGCTTCTGGGTTAACTCACTCATTATGATCATTTCTAGATCAATCCATTTATCCACAAATTTCGGGAATTCTTTGTTTTTAATAGCTGAGTAGTATTCCATAGTGTATATGTACCACAGTTTCTTTATCCACTCTTCTACTGAGGGACACTTAGGCTGTTTCCATGTTCTGGCTATTATGAATAAGGCTGCTATGAACATGGTTGAGCAAATTTTCTTGTTGTGTGCTGGAGCATCTTCTGTGTATATTCCAAGGAGTGGAATAGCTGGGTCTTGAGGAAGCCCTATTCCCATTTTTCTGAGATAGCACCAGATAGATTTCCAAAGTGGCTGTACTAGTTTGCATTCCCACCAGCAATGAAGGAGTGTTCCTTTCTCCCCACATCCTCGCCAGCATGTGGTGTCGCTTGAATTTTTGATCTTAGCCATTCTGATGGGTGTAAGATGGAATCTCAGAGTTGTTTTGATTTGCATTTCCCTGATGACTAAGGAGGTTGAGCATTTCTTTAAGTGTTTCTCAGCCATTTGATACTCCTCTGTTGAGAATTCTCTGTTTAGTTCCAAGCCCCATTTCTCAATTGGGTTATTCGGTTTGGTGGTGTTTAATTTCTTGAGTTCTTTATATATTTTGGATATTAGACCTTTGTCAGATGTAGGGTTGGTGAAGATTTTTTCCCAGTCTGTAGGCTGTCGCTTTGTTCTCTTGACAGTGTCTCCTGCCTTACAGAAGCTTCTCAGCCTCATGAGGTCCCATTTATTAATGGTTGACATTAAGGCCTGGGCCGTTTGTGTTCTGTTCAGGAAGTTGTCTCCTGTGCCAATATGTTCCAGGCTCTTTCCCACTTTATCCTCTAAGTGGCTTAGTGTCTCTGGTTTTATGTTGAGGTCTTTAATCCACTTGGATTTGAGTTTTGTGCAAGGTGACAAACATGGGTCCAGTTTCATTTTTTTACACATAGACCTACAGTTAGACCAGCACCATTTGTTGAAGATGCTATCCTTTTTCCATTGAATGGATTTGGCTTCTTTGTCAAAAATCAAGTGACCATATGTGTGTGGATTCATATCTGGGTCTTCGATTCGATTCCACTGATCAACCAGCCTGTTGCTGTGCCAGTACCATGCTGTTTTAAGTACTATTGCTTTATAGTACAGTTTGAGATCAGGTATGGAGATTCCTCCGGAGCATCTTTTATTGTACAAGATTGTTTTAGCTATTCTGGGTTTTTTGTTTTTCCATATGAAGTTCAGAATTGAACTTTCAATGTCTTTAAAAAATTGTGTAGGTATTTTGATAGGGATTGCATTGAATCTGTAGATTGCTTTTGGTAGGATGGCTATTTTTACTATGTTAATTCTCCCGATCCATGAGCAAGGAAGATCACACCATCTTCTCAGGTCATCTTCAATCTCTTTCTTCAGAGTTTTGAAATTTTTTTCATACAAGTCCTTCACTTGCTTAGTTAGGGTAACTCCTAGATATTTTATATTGCTTGTGGCTAATGTGAAGGGTGTGGTTTTCCTAATTTCTTCCTCTGCAAGCTTGTCATTTGTGTATAGGAAGGCTACAGACTTTTTTGAGTTAATTTTGTATCCAGCCAATTTGCTGAAGGTGTTTATCAGCTTTAGGAGTTCTCTGGTGGAGTTTTGAGGGTCACTTATGTACACTATCATATCATCTGCAAGGAGGGATAATTTGACTTCCTCCTTTCCCATTTGGATACCCTTGATCTCCTTTTGTTGTCTTATTGCTCTAGCTAGAACTTCGAGTACTATATTGAAGAGATATGGAGAGAGTGGGCAGCCTTGCCTTGTTCCCAATTTTAGAGGAATTTCCTTGAGTATCTCACCATTTACTTTGATTTTGGCTATTGGCTTGCTGTATATAGCCTTTATTATGTTGAGGTAAGTGCCTTGTATCCCTGATCTCTCTAAAACTTTAAACATGAATGGGTGTTGAATTTTATCAAATGCTTTCTCTGCATCCAAGGCGATGATCATGTGGTTTTTTATTTTCAGTTTGTTTATATGGTGGATTACATTGATGGATTTCCGTATATTAAACCATCCCTGCATGCCTGGAATGAAGCCTACTTGGTCATGATGAATGATATCTTTGATGTGCTCCTGTATTCGTTTTGCAAGTATTTTATTTAGCATTTTTGCATCTATGTTCATAAGAGAAATTGGTCTGAAATTCTCTTTCTTTGTTGAGTCTTTGTGAGGTTTAGGTATCAATGAGACTATGGCCTCATAGAATGAATTTGGTAATTTTCCATCCATTTCTATCTTTTGGAGTAGCTTGAAGAGTATCGGTATTAGCTCGCCTTTAAAGGTCTGGTAGAATTCTGCACTGAAACCATCTGGTTCTGGGCTTTTTTTGGTTGGGAGACCATCAATGATTGCTTCTATTTCTGTAGGGGAAATGGGACTATTTAGCTTGTTTATCTGTTCTTCATTCAACTTTGGCAAGTGAAATTGTTCAAGAAAATGGTCCATTTCCCTTAGATTTTCAAATTTTGTGGCGTATATGCCTTCAAAGTAGGATCTTATGATTCTTTGAATTTCTTCAGTGTCTGTTGTTATGTCTCCCTTTTCATTTCTGATTTTGTTGATTTCAATACTGTCTCTCTGCCTTTTAGTTAGTTTGGCTAATGGTCTGTCTATCTTGTTGATTTTTCTCAAAGAACCAGCTTTTGGTTTTGTTGATTCTTTGGACTGTTTTCTTAGTTTCTAATTTGTTAATTTCAGCCCCGAGTTTCATTATTTCCAGGCGTCTACTCCTCTTGGGTGTTTCTGCTTCTTTTTTTTCTAGGGCTTCCAGTTGTGTTGTTAAGATGCTTATGTGCGATGTTTCCAATTTCTTTTTAAAGGCACTTAGTGCTATGAATTTTCCTCTTAGCACTGCTTTCAATGGATCCCACAAATTTGGGTATGTTGTTTCTTCATTTTCATTGAATTTCAGAAACTCCTTGATTTCTTTCTTTATTTCTTCCCTGACCCAGGTGTCATTTAGCAGAGAGTTGTTTAGTTTCCACGTACGTGTAGGCTTTTTGTTATTTCAGTTGTTGTTGAATTGCAGCCTAAGAGCATGGTGATCTGATAGGATACAAGGTATTATTTCAATCCTCTTGTATCTATTGAGGCTTGCTTTGTGACCTACGATGTGATCAATTTTGGAGAAGGTTCCATGGGGTGCAGAGAAGGTGTATTCTTTCTTGTTTGGGTGAAAGGTTCTATAGATATCTGTTAGATCCATTTGACCCATGGCATTGGTTAATGATGTTATTTCTCGGCTTAGTTTCTGTTTCAATGACTTATCCTTCAGTGAGAGTGGGGTGTTGAAGTCTCCCACTATTATTGTGTGGGGATCGATGTGTGGTTTAAGCTTTTTTAGGAGATCTTTTACATATGTGGGTGCCCTTGTATTGGGAGCATAGATGTTCAGAATTGTGATGTCATCTTGGTTTACTTTACCTTTGATGAGTATGAAGTGTCCTTCCTCATCCCTTTTGATTAATTTTGGTTGAAAGTCTATTTTGTTCGATACTAAAATGGCTACACCTGCTTGCTTCTTGTGACCATGTGCTTGGAATATTTTTTTCCAACCTTTTACCCTGAGGTAATGCCTTTCATTATGGGTGAGATGTGTTTCTTGGATGCAGAAGAATGTTGGATCTTGTTTATGTACCCATTCAGTTAGTCTGTGTCTTTTTATTGGAGAATTGAGGCCATTGATGTTGAGAGATATTAATGACCAGTGACTGTTAAGAGTCTTAATTTTGATGTTGTTTCCAGTCGAGCGTTTGTGTAGTTGTGTTTTTGCCATGGGATAGTTATCTATTTCCTTGGTAGTTTTGGTTGTAGCTTGACCCTTTGGGATGGAGTTTTCCTTCTAGTACCTTCTGTAAAGCTGGATTTGTGGATAGGTACTGTTTGAATTTATTTTTGTCATGGAATATTTTGTTTTCTCCATCAATGGTTATTGATAATTTTGCTGGATAAAGTAGTCTGGCCTGGCATCTGTGGTCTCTTAGGGTTTGCAGGATCTCTGTCCAGGCCCTTCTGGCTTTTATGGTCTCTGCTGAGAAGTCAGGTGTAATTCTGATAGGTGTACCATTAAATGTTATTTGGCCCTTTTTCCTTGCACCTTTTAATATTTTTTTCTTTGTTCTGCCTGTTTTGTGTTTTGTTTATTATGTGGCGGGCAGTTTTTCTTTTCTGGTCAATTCTATTTGGTGTTCTGTAGGCCTCTTGTATGTTTATAGGCATCTCTTTCTTTAGATTGGGGAAATTTTCTTCTAACATTTTGTTAAGAATAGTTTCTGGGCCCTGGAGTCTGATGTCTTCTCTTTCTTCAATGCCTATTATCCTCAGATTTCTTCTTTTCATGGTGTCCTTAATTTCTTGGATGTTTTGTGTCAGGAGTTTTCCAGATTTGGCATTTTCTTTAATGGTTGATTCAATATCTGTGATTGTATCTTCTAGACCTGAGATTCGTTCTTCCATCTCTTGGATTCTGTTAGAAAAGCTCACCTCTGTGTTGCTCGCCTTCTTCTCTGAGGTCTCACGTTCTCGTTTTTCTTCTGTCTGTGTGTTTTTCATTGAATCCATTTTCATTTTCAGATCTTGAACTGATTTTTTGATTTCTTTCATCTGATTTTTTGTATATTCCTGAGTTTCTTCCATTGCCTCTTTATAGGTCTTCAGAGCTTGAACCGTTTTATTTATTTCTTTCATCTGGTTGTTTGCATTTTCCTGCAATTTTTCCAGTTCCACTCTATGTGCTTCTTTTATGTCTCTCACCTGTTTGTCTGCATCTTCCTGCATTTGATTATGAATTTTATTTGTTTCCTCCATTATCATCCTCATTACTAAGGATTTGAGGTCATTTTCTTGTATTTCTGTTGTATTTGAGTTCTCTGGGTTGTTTTCTTTGGGATAGCTGGAAACTGGAGACGCCATGTTGTTTTGGGGTTTTTTGCGTATGCTTTTTCGTTGTCCTTTAGACATCTTGCCATCTTTATTTTTGTTGGGTAGCTTCCAGAATTGAATGGAGGGTGTCTGACGATAGATTCACTTGTTTTCTCACGATTTCCCTAGGCTGAGAGCTCAAAGCTTCACTGGTGTGGATGTTAGGAGGTTAGCCCTGTTGTTCTTGTCTCTCACAGACAGTGATCCTCAGCCCCCCTCTGCTGTGGATCCTGCAATTGTTCTGGGTCTCTGAATAAGCATTGGGTCAAGGCAAGATATCCACAGCCTTCTGTGTTCCCTGCCAAGTCCAGCCAGGAGCACTGGGACCGAACCAGGGGCTGAACTCAGCTAGATTCTCAGGGCCTGAACCGTCTGCCAAGCTCAGCTTGGGATTTTGGGCCCAAAATGCACACAGGGTCCAGCCAGAATTTTTGGGCTGGGACTACGCACCAAGCTCCGCTAGGGCCTTTTGGCCTAAAGTGCGTGCTGTGGTCAGTTATTGACTCAGGGCCCGAACTGACCACCAATTTCAGCCAGGAAATCTGGATTCAAACTGCACACTGTGTCCAACCAGAGTCTTAGAGCTGGTGGAACCAAGAGCTCTGTCCAGCCTGTGCTACAGCAGGAGAACTGCGGCTGCTCTGAGTTAGCGCCAGTGGTGGAACAAGTGCTCCGCCCAGACTGTGTCACCGCAGGGGAGCTGCTGCTGAGCTGAGGTGGTACCTAGGATGGATAAATTATTATGATGCTGTTAACTAAACATGAAGTGTATGTGACCTAGTAACTGTCCAAAATCATGAAAGTATGAACTCAAATGCCCTAAACAATGGCTCAGAATTATCTTTCTAGCATAAATAAAAATTTAACCAAGAAGTGTTTTTGTACCATTTCAGTATGTGTTACTATAATAATGTAAGTGTCTTAAATAAGTATGGTTATTTTTCTTCAGCTGCATACCCTGTTCTACTAGTCATTATGTTTCATTTAAGATGACCAAATGTGTACATTGTGCAAGTTGGGTGTATTTATATAATATTTACTGCAATCTGTGAAATGTATTTCTTACTTTGTTGTTTTTAAAGTTTTAGAGAAATTAGGTTTAACTCAATGTTTTTTCTTCTGAATAAAAATCCTAACATTATCATCACAGTAACTAAGGAAACCAAGGCTGACAAAAGAGCCTTAATTCTAGACTAATTTTGAAATAATACAAGAAAAAAAGGATTGTATATCTAACTCAGAGGAATGTATCAGTTGTTCACCATATCAGGGTTGTCCAGTGGTGTATTATTATTCTATAAATAGCAGTTTGCAGATGAAGATTATAAAAGAATGTTATATATTTCCATTTAATATTTCACCTAAATCAATTCAACCTCAAGTAATCCATCTACAAGTTTGTAGGCCATTTATAATTCTGCCTCTTGCGAACATAAGTGAAGGAGAATAACCGAATAACCTTGAATATAATTAGCTTTAATTGTTCCTTAAAATGTAAAGACCTCTTCAATTTGTACAGTGAGTAGAGAGAGGAATTACTTGAACCCTTGGTCACACCTATACTATCATATGCTAAATGAATTGAGAGGGTTTTAAAGCTGTAAAATTACACAAAATTTATAAGAAAAAGCAAGATAAGTAGACAGCTTGTCTGGTAAAAGTAAACATGTAAAACTATAAAAGGATTCATTTTTAAAACCACACTGAATTCTCCCAAACCAACCCTCCCCCTAAAAAACAGAGAGCGGTCTTGAGTCTATTTTTATTTATAACATGTCTTGCATTAGAAAATATAGACACATCTGTTATTCCATACTTATCTAATATTAGTAAGTGTATGAAAATTTAAAAAAGATAAATTTTACTTGTGGTTAAATTCAACAAATCATGTTTTGGTTGGCTATAATGGAATATATTGATAACTTTTAAAATATTTGAATATAATCAAATTTTAAAGTTTTGTACTTTAGATTGTCATAATATTGGCATCAGGAAGAACACAAATGAAGCAGATAAACTAAGGATTAGAAAACCTGTAACCTAACAAGGATGGTCTCTGTCGTGATGTTGTGTTAGAGGTTGCTCTGATGTACTTTGATGCTTGATGTCTTTTAATGTACCCCAAAATGCTTTGTAACCTTACCTAAAATCTTATTCCTGTTTGACCAATAAAAAGCTGATACACCTGTGCAGGCAAATGGGATAGGTATGGTTAAGGTTTTCGGCTTTGGAAGACAGAAAAATATCTTGGGAAAAAGAGGAGAAGGGGCTGAGATGGAGGAAGAAGGAAGAGAATCACTATGGGATGGGAATAGAGCCATGTGGACCTAAAAGAGAAATTCGGAAATTCTTCATGAAAATAGATGGAGAACATTAGCAAGTATTTTGGGACTATGGATGGGAGGTGAAACAAATACAAACTATTAGAAGTTGATGGAATAGGATGGAGACTGGCAGTTATTGGAGAATAGTTTAGGAGGCAATGTTTGCCCTGCTCTGGGTGAAGGCTTATTATAAACATAAGGTGTCTGGGTTTTCATTCATTGATAGTGGGTTAGAAAATACCAATATAATAATAATTAGCCTAATAATATATATTTATTAGGCCACACTACTAAACTAACCACAACAATGTGATTAATTTGTCAATACTTTCATTTGTGTATTTATTTCTTGTTTCAAAATGAGGAATATAGTCAGGAGACCTAGTCATTAAACTTGGAAACTTCTATACAAACCTTTAATTTAATTTAACTTATTTAATTTTTTGTGGGTTGTTTTTTTTTTTTTTTTTTTTTTTTTTTTTTTTTTTTTTTTTTGAGATGAAGTTTCTCTGTGTAGCTTTGGCTGTCCTGGACCCACTATGTAGACCAGGTTGGCCTCAAACTCACAATGATCCGCTTGCCTCTGCTTCCCAAGTGCTGGGATTAAAGGCTTGTGCCACCATGTCCGCCTCAAAGCTTTAATTTTAATGAAAATCTAATACCATTTAAAGAAATGGTAACAATAAATTTCTTCTCTGTTTTAGGATTTACAATATTTATCATCTTTGGTCATAAGAAAAATAGACTACTTATTTTGCTGAGAATTTAGGAATATATTTGATCTTCCAAACCTTGTTGCTTCAGAATTATCCATGGCCTGAACTGATATAGGATGGCATAATATTTTTCCTGTTAAAATATATTTTGTTAAATTGAATTATTTCTTAACACATTATGTTTCTCATTAAGAGGAAACCGTACTGTTGTGTTGGAGGTTGGTCTAACGTATTTTGATGCTAATACTGCTTGTTATCACTGGCCTACCTATACTTTCCCTAAGTGTCTAAACTGTTTGATTGATAAAAGTCCACCAAACCTGGGCAGGGCAAATGAGGTAGGCATGGCTAAGGTTCCAGGGCTTAGAGAGACAGAGAGAGAGAGAGAGAGAGAGAGAGAGAGAGAGAGAGAGAGAGAGAGAGAGAGAGAGAGACCATGGGAGGAGGAGAGATGAGACCAGCGGACAGGAGAGGATAAGAAGGCTGGGTTAGGTGGAGCAGAAGCACATGGCAGGTGTGGATGGAGATGGAGACTTGGCCCTGATGATTATAATTAGCAAGCATTTGGGATTATGGATGGGAAGTAGCTTGAAAGAAATTATTAGAAGCAGATGGCATGGGAGTGGATACCTGCCCCACTACAGGAAGGAGTTTAGTGGATTGATATCTTCCCTGCCCCAGGTTAACTAAAGCTATTTTAAAATATGACATGTGTCTGTGTCTTGATTGACTCTTAGTGAGTTAGAAAATTGTCCCCGTCCCGCGGGTTTAGTTATTCGGGTTCTCGAAGGGGGTTGTGGCCTGTAAATAAGAATGGGTGGGAGAGAAGACACGACTCTTGAAAGGTTGGTCTTATCAAGAGTCATTTACTGAAAGCAGGTGTATGATTTTTAAAGTGTGCTTCAGGAAGGGCGGGGGAAGGAGGGAGAGCAGTGGGAGAGTACAGAATCTTCTGGGGTAGGAACCCCTGTGACAATGTATGGGGCGGGGGGAGGAGACAGGTGGCCCCGCGGTCCTCTCCCAGAGAGCACAGCACGTCAGACGTTCATGTACCGTGACTCCTGTGAAAGGCTACAAAGCTACGGTACGCTGAGTGTTCCTTTTCTCAGGGCCAAGTTCCCTCTCCTGGGGCCAAGCATGACGTTTGCGGTTTGTCCGTTGCCAGGCAAAATGTTTGATAAGCTCTTTCTGTATAGGCTGGCTGGAAAGGGTCAGCTGGAGTTCAACGCAACCAGGGTCTCTCAGCTCAGCCAGGGTCTCTCGGCTCCCGACATCTCCCCCTTCCCTATTTAATAAGGGCCCAGCACACCACATGCCAAGGAAGGTCTCACACATTCCCGAGAGCGCTCGCCGTTGGGGTGGTGGAAGGCGAAAACTGGTGCCACATGTGGGCGCAGTACTTCGCAGCTCTCCATAGGGTGTTATAGGGGCAGTGAGCTTAGGAAAAGGAAATGGTCCGATCAAGGCTGGAGCATGTCTCAGAGCCAACCGATCAAGGGCCATCTTAGAGGTGCCACTCAGTGCCATCCCGCGTGCAATGGGCAAGCTTCCCTGCGGGGTGCAATGGCCACTGGGTGCACGCAGATATAGGGTGCCTTACGACGTTACTGCTGTAATAATAATTATAGGCCTAATAATAAAAACGTTATTAGGCAATACTGGTAAAATAACTACAACACTATTGTTTACTGAAAATTGAATACATTGGTTATATTCTTTTAGTGCTTTATATGAAAGCACATAGCCAGTATAGGTGCCATAGTATATCCTTCTTGTTGTCAAAGTTACAGGAAAACAGTAAGAATTGTACAGTCCAAATTTTACCCCGAAAAACCTCATTCACAGATGCACGCACGTACTCTAACCTAGACTATGAACAATGGATAATATATTACTACATTTACCATTTGACTATTGATTAGTTAAATATTCTGAACATGAAATAAGTAGGATCTCACTCTCTCTTTTTTTCAGACCAGTGTTTTCTACTAGTAGTTTTTTAGGAACTCTGAGTGGCTTGCATATCACACCACATTGAAGAATAGAGATTCACTTGCATAGCATTGGAAAGCAAATGCTGAAATTATTTAAACAAACATTCTTCATCAGCTTATTTTGGTTTTTAAAAAATTTTGTTTTCAGTTTTTTACATATACATTTATATTATTACACATATATACAATAAGCTACTCACAGCAAGAAGAAACACCAAACAATCAGGAATTATATACAATTTATATTCATAGTCTTTGGTATTTGTATTTGGCAACCTTGAAGAAAATATCTTTCCTATCTTGGTGCATCTAAAATTCTGAATGTAAATCAATATTTATCATATCTCATCATTATCAACTTAAAATATCTATCTAGACCTAAAAACATCTTAACCCCAAAACAACTACACTTAATTGTAAAACAAAACTATCTGGTCTTCAACCCCAACAGTGACCTCGATAGGAATAAAATTAAATACCTGAATATACAGTGAGTATAGGTTAGTATCTTTCCAAATGAGAAGATGACAGAGACAGGTTTCTACCTGAATAGTAACCCAAAAGTCTCTGTAACATTGCATCATCATCTTCAGCCTTCCGGCCCAATATATCAGACAGATATATTTATGAGGCAGGAACTATTGAGGACTTGCTTACCTTGTCTTGGCAGAATTTGTCCATTGACTCTGCTTGCATCCAAGCTTGCCCTTTTTTAGGCAGAATTCTGTCTGTGGTAGTAATGAGGACATTTTGCCCAGTGGCTTGTTTGTCTTATTTGAAGCCATCTCCATAAGGAGTTTCTTTGATGCTCATCATCATCTTTGAGGTAGGCTGGATGTTGCCAGGAGTTAACTTGTCTCATTTGTCAATGAATCTTTAAAACAATAAAACTATCTTTAAATGCTACATTCTGATTGCGTCTGAGGTACTGAAGACTGTGTCCAACTATATTACCTTATCTTTCTATAGAATCATATTTATTTGTAAAACCTAAAATATATATTCTTGTGATAAAAAATTGATAAGACCACGTTTTGAATTCACATATTTACAGTAAGAATTTCAATTAAGTGTCCACAGACAAGAGTTTAAAATGACATTTTAGAAGCTTTAACTACTTTATATAGCATAATCTTTTATGGATTCTCTATAATATCATTCAAAACACTACCTATAGGCAAAGAGAAAATGATGCTGAAACTTAAAATACATTCCCCAAAGTCTGAAAAATATACTGTTAAATGAATGTGATCTCTACTTATTTTTTACTTTTTTATTTTTATATATTTTTTTGTATTATTAAGTAAAAAATCAAGCAAAGGAAGAGTTAGAAACTTTACTCAAAGGAACAATTTTACTTGTTAAGCACTCTTACTTAAAAATATAGTGTGATATGATTAGTCTGCACTGAATTCACTTAAATTGTGCAACTTTATGTCTTAGTAAAAGGATTGATTCATGAGTGTTGTGGAGCATACATCTCAGTAATTGAGCAGCGGAGGCAGGTGGATCTCTGTGAGTTTGAGGTCACCCTGGTCTACAAAGAGAGTCCAGGACAACCAGGGCTCTGTGTAACAGAGAAACCCTGTCTAGAAAAACAAAACATAACATACAAATAAACAAAAAGAGGATTAATTTGTAGATTTGATTGATTCAATCTCCCTGGAACTTCTCATGAAAATTCGTATCTTTCATGGTATGCTAAGGTGTGAATACTCATTCTCTCCCCAAATTCACATCTGAGTTGCTCAAAGTCAAAATGATGTCATCAGGACCTCACGACTTTAAACTATCCTTATGGTAATGTCTCTAATAAATAGGCCTTTGTGTCCTAATTGTCTTGACAATGATCTTTCTTGCTAATTCCAGAATGTGAGTTCACAGTAAGAATATCCTCTCTAACACCAGAAAGAGAGTAGTCTTCAGACACTAAATCTGCAATTGGCCATGAAGGTGGAATCTCAGATTCTAGAATTGTAAGAAGTGAATCTCTTTTGTGAGTAATTTTCCAAATTTCAAAGTGTCTTGTTAAAATGGGCTAGGCCAATTCAGAGAGTAAGTAAATCAAGAAGTGAATTTTGAGCCTAGCACCCAATTTTGGGTTTGTCATTTCAGAAGCCACTGTCACTAAAGGCTCATGTCAGGACAGTCAATGTAGTCTTTCAGAACCATGTCAACAATGTCAATTTTACTGAAGCTTAGAACTTAATCTAAGCATAAAATAATACCATGGTTGATGAGTCAGTTGACAAACTGGAAATATCAAAGTAATTCTTGTTACTATGAAAGTAGTGAACTTAATTAAATTAAGATGTTCTGTTTGTCTCCCAGCATCTAGAATTGTAGAATCTTGACAATAGCTCGGTGTAGCTCAGTGGAAGTCCGCTGCCACCCTCTCAAGTCATGGCATGAAAAATGGTGTGCACAAGTACGTGGCTTCCACATAGCAATTTGTAGGACTTACTAGCTTTCATTTTTTTGCATCTATACACATTCTCATGTAAAGTGAATATAGATTCAGTAATTCTATTTCAGACCTCTGCATAGTTGCTGTGATTTAGACTGTGTTTTTGGTTCAACTGATAACAATGGAAGTGGGGTGGTTTTGATTCTTTTATCTGTTTGGGGGAGTTTTTCCCTTTTATTGGGTTGCCCTATCCAATCTTTATATGAGACTTTGTACCTAGCTTTATTTCATCTTGTTATGCTGTCTTCAGTTGATATCATGGGGAAGCCTGGCTTTTCTAAACAGAAATAGAGAAGGAAAGAGTAGTAGATGTGTTGGAAAAGGGGAGGTTGGGGAAGAGTGACTGGAAAGAGAAGAGGCTCTGAGTGGGATGTGTTAGAAAAGAATGATTATAATATAATATAATATAATATAATATAATATAATATAATATAATATAATATAATATAATATAAATATATCAAGGCCTTTTCTTGCCCATCATACCTTGGTTATGCCTTTATTAACTTCTTCAGCTTCCTCTCACTATTATAAGAACTAGGCTGGCTGTCAGCAGGCCCACATCATCTGCCAGGTGTTAGGCTATAGGCATGTAAGCACATCCACCTTCTTTTTTTCAAGGGTTCTTGATGTTTAGGTTTAAGCCCTCATACTTGCTCACAAGCACTCCTATCTACTCTCCACATCACAGAAAGTCAGTGTTTTACATCCAAAAGACTTCTTCATAAGTTTTACCAAATTGGAGATTTTATCACAATGTCTAATGCCCTGAGTAGTCTAACTGCTGTCTACTATTGTCTTATGACACTATGTTTTTCTGTTTCTTACACTTGATATCAAGTTTGGCAGTCACAGAATTAAAAAAAAAAAGTGAGAAATTTTACTTTCTTTGTTACAGAATTACCATGCATTGAATTTTTTCTAATGGGAATGTTTTTTCATGGGAAGTACAAAATAAGATAAGAATAAACTGCATCGCATAATGTATACATAAATGGAATTCACTAATTGTATGTCATTGATGATCTTTGGAAGTTCTTAATGTAAAGTTATAAATTATTTCTATAAACAAGGAGAAATGATGGTTATATGTAGAGAAATATTAATTAAGAAACATAGTTGCTCTGGCAAGGGATCACATCCAAAGATCTTCTAGGACCATGTAATCCTGCCGAAATGCAGACAAGCTCTGGATCACAATCAGATCTGGCTAGAATAACAAGATGCTGTCAGTACACTTCTTTAACCCAAAAATGAAGGCAAAGTTAGTTCCTAGACAGAAGCTTCAATGTTTGAAAATGATGTCTAATTGATGGGCAGACAAAGTGACAAATTAGAGAAATGCTTGACAGAGTGAGTCAGATAGGATGCACCCAACTCTCAGGAGAACAAATAGAAAAGAGCATCCAGAGTAGAAAGCGACAGACAATAGAGAGGAAGTGAGAGACAGATAGAGATGCAATGCAGTAGAAAGGGCAAACAGTGCAGAAAGAGAGTACTGTAGAATTTTGGAGTAGAATACAGTTGAGTCCATGCAGTTCAGAGGCAGTTTATCCAAGCAGAGCAGAGACAAGCTGGTTTGAATCAGTCAGCTTGGAGAAGAGTTTTGAGCCAAAACAGCTGAAAGAACAAGAAAGAACAGGAAAGGGTGAGGCTATTCAGCAGCAAGTGCCAGAGACTGAAAACATTCTAGGCCTAAGTAAGGTTGTACAGAGGCTAGAAGTTTGAAGGATTAGGCCAAGGTTGACAGTATCCCTCTGAGATGACAATTAAATCAGGTGAATAGAAGATACTTTTAAAATTAAATGTAACTATAGACAATGATAATGAATTCTCTATAAAATAATATTTGTTTCTTTTTTGTTGTTAAACCATTTTTCTGAGATAAGATCTTAATATTTATCTCATACTATACTTAAGCTTGTTATCAGAAGTACAGACATGAGTTAGTACACCAAACCAAATAGAATCAGTTTTGATGTGATAAATTTAGGAGAAAAAATAAAATCAACTTGAAAGGACAACGGCTTAAGTTTCTCATGTGACACAGTCAGACATATTAGATAAAATAATAAGAGACAATTTTTTTTTGTCTCCTAAGAGCTTATCACAAACTATTTTATGGCAAAATAATTACTGAGATACAGGTCAGTTCTCTTTTTTTGACTTTATGTAGAAAGCCTGGGTAGTTTTGCAAACCGTACTCAAACATTGGCTCCCTGAATCAATATATTTGCTTTCAGCAGTGTTTCAGAAAAGGGGATTGGTTAGGTGACCTATGAAGACCTCTGAGCTGTATAATTTTATGAGTTAGTTTCTTCCTTCTTCAATGGAATTGAATCAATTTTAACTTTTAGTTCTAGTCATGGGACTAGGAAATACAAAGTCTAGGGTCTTCGGAAAGGTCTAACTATTGAACAAATCCTTGACCCTTGGCAAATTAAGGACATCTCTCTTGCTACTTTCTTTAAATGACACTTCTAAAAACACCCTTTAGAATCTTTTGAGTATTAATAGTTTAAGTAATAAAACGTATGTGTTTCAATCAAATAAGAAGAGGGTTCTTATATACCAATCTTTTAAAGTATTTTTATACTTTTGTCTTTATTTTGCTGAACTTGAGAGTAGAGCTTTAAGGGAGGGGGCATTAACATGAGAAAAATATCTACTGTTGATATGTTCAAAGAACTGTGCAAGATCTGATGGATCTAGTGTAAATTATGATATGAGGGGAAATGGATGAGAGACATGAGTCACTACAAATTACAAGGTTTGTTATCTCAACATGTATTTTCTCATTAGAAGCAAACTCATTTTTCACTTAACTTTCATTTTCCTCCATTTGGAAACAGTTGACTGGGATGAGAGCACCTTCTAGGTTTCACTAGTCCTCGGCTTGATCCTTGAGCCCCATCACAAGCACAATACATTTTAGAATGATGGGCATGTAAAAGATTATATTCATAATCATGCTACTGAATGATAAATAAGACTGCAAATAAATAGAATAAGAGTTAGGAATGGGAGAGGACAACATAGCAGAAGCCAGAGGGAAAATACATTTTTCCCCCTGCATATAAAATACATAGCAGGCAAACTAACTTCAGCACTGTTGAAAGAGAGATTGATTTTTAAAAGTGCAAAATCCTCCCAGGAATTGGAAAAAGTTGTTAAATATCAATTTACATTAGATAAGAGTTTGGCAATATACTCCAAAAGAATCGAAAGCTTTATTCTATTACTGTAGTGAGCTTATGCTCCAAAAGACAGAAAAGAAATCAAACATATTTATTTAATCCTTTTTGTCAGTAATACCCAGGGTGAAGAATTCATTTGTACTCTTTTCATTGCTGTTGAGTCTTAGAATTTCACCTATATTAAAGTACAATATTGGACCTTTTGATCCTAAGACTTCAAGATAGCATCCATTTCCAGCTCTCAACAAAAGAAGGATTTTATATTATCATACTGCAAGGGAAATTGCTGTATATATGAATTGTCCAACACAAAGATTGTTTTCTATCTGTATACTTAGGATATAGCTATTTAAGCTCTTATTTTTAGTTAAGGGATTCACATTTTGTTTTACCTAAAGTTACAAATATTGTTGTCTTCAAATGACTAGCATAATTTTAGAATTATTTAGAACAATTTACCCACTGAATAAAACAAGTTTTTGATTTTTTTCTAAATGTTATTTTTATAACAATAACAATTTTATTCAGATGTATATGTATTCACACATATGCTTGCATATATAAAACTTAACCTTCAAAGGGTGATTATTTGCTTCATTTATATTCACGTGTAGGCATAATGTGATTGTGTAATTCATATGCTGATTTTTGAACCACACCCCAATTATCTGGTTGAAATTCTTGTCTGAGAATCTCCTGACTCAATGTTGTGTAAACACTGTTCACCTATTTTCCTCTGGTATGCCAATAAAGGAGCTTACAGCCAATTACTGAGCAGGAGAGAGAATAGGGATGGACTTTCTGCCAGCCAAGGAAAGAAGAGTTAGAGCAGAAAATAGGGGATTCAGCCACAGGAGGGTTCCAAGAGATATCAGGAGTGAGCTGCAGCAGGGAAAGCGACAAGATGCAGCCATCTCTGACATATATGTGGCAGGAAACTGGGTTAGTTTGGAGGGTTAAGAATAGAGTAATAGCTGTCTAGTTATTGTGTCACGAAGCTTATTATTAAACAAATATAATCTCTATTTGTGTGATAGCTAGATTAAGAGAGAAGACACATAATTTTATAAAGCCAACTTTAACATGTAAGAAGAAGAATAGAATGCTGCTAGCCGATGGACAGGACATTCTCCACCGTTGAGTGGAGAATGAGACCTGACTTTCACACGAACTCTGGTGCCCCATTTCTGACCACGTCTCCTGGATGAGGAGGCCTGGTGGCACTCAGAGGAAGGATAGCAAGTTACCAAGAAGAGACTTGATACCCTAAGAGCATATATAGGAGAAGGAGTTCCCCCTCAGTCACAGACATAGGGGAGGGGAGTCGGGGGAAGCGGGAAGGAGAAAGGAATAGGAGGATACAAGGGATGGGCTAACAATTTAGATGTAATATGAATAAATTAATAAAAAAAGAAGAGATAAATAAAAGAATCATGGGCATGTCTATTTAGTGTCAGAGAGATTACTCAGTAGATACAGGCTTGGTGCACAAGCCTAATAGCCAAAACCCACAGCTGAGAGAGAGAACTGACTCTTGGAAACTGGGCTTGTTATTCTACCTGTGCTAATATGGCCTGTACACACACACACACACACACACACACACACACACACACACACACACACACACACACAGTCATATATATGAACTCAAATGCAATCACAGATACACACACATAAACACCCACACATAAATACATACATATACATACATATATATATATATATATATATATATATATATATATATATATATATATATATATACACACACACTTGTACATACACATGCACACACAAATCTGATCATACACATAAAAAATAATAATAAATTATCAGGAGAATGAAAATGCAGTTTCTTGTGTTTTCCGCAAACCCTGAAGAAGATGTCTTGATAACTGATGTTAGGTTCTGAAACAACTGTTCGATTTTTAAATTTTTCCCATGAGCACCTATTACTTAGTAACATTTTGGCCTTGAAAAATATAGCTATATCAAGTACAAAAATAATACAAACACACAATTACTGAAAAAACAAATTATAAAATATTATGATTAAGAATTGTGTGATGTCATTTAATTTCTATCAACTTTGCCTCTTTATGTCTCCTACACAGTTAAATGTTGGAATGTGGAGGTAAGAAAGATGTTCAGAGATCTTTTCTCAGCATCCCTGTAGAAAATAAGGTGCAAAAGTCTGTAACTCAGGTTCCTATGAGCTAAAAACTGAGTTAGGGCTTTGCAGAGGTGTGTACACCCAATACAAGCACACACTCACAAAGACAGATTTACATGAACAGTAGAGTTATATGTAAGTAAATAAAGATCACCAAGATATTAAATTATAAATATTTCTTATTCTACTCACAATTTTATAACTTTTTTCATACATTAAAAATTAATATATGAAATTTTTTGTATTATTTATTTATATGAGTGTAAGGTGTTGGGCATATGAGAATGTGTGTGCTAGATGCACCTGAGTGTGTGGGGTTCAAAGGTCCAGAAGCCAGATTGGCCTCAGGTTATTAAGTATGGTAGGAAGTGTTTATACCTGCTGGGCATCTCTCTTGCCCTTCCATAGATTGTTTAATATTCATACTTATTCTAAGATTTGCCAGTCCAATTCATGTGATTATTACTTTTCATTAAGGATTCCTTATTACACTAGTATTTGATGTCATTAATACCATAATGTGATGTATGACAATCCTTTGATTAAAGACAGAAACATCATAGATTTCATCCCAGATATACATGAAATATTTTAAGGCCAAACGGGAAAAAAAAAAAAAAAACAAGATTCAGTGTTGTTTCCATAGAGTGTAACTTTTAACTTGTGATAGATAATTTTTACAATGACAATATTTTGGAAATTTTGTGGTTTTAGAAGACATAAATTATTAGGAAGTATGGAATAGAACACTGAAAGTATTGAGAAACAGGAAAAGGAGATATCCGACATGGTCCTGTAATGATATTTAGAACATTCAGTGAAACTGACCTAAGGAAGTGATATCATAGAGTTCATCATGGGAGGTGCTGTGGCACTTAGTAGAGGATGCAGCCAGGGCTATAGATGGACCCAGTTGTTTGAGAAGTGTGTTGTTGTGGTGCTTTTTATGTCCCTCTTCTTTTTGGAAATCATAACGTAAAACCCGTGGAAGAAAACCCTGTGTTGAAAAACAAACAAGAAACAAGAAACAAAAAACAAAAAAAAAAAAAAAAAAAAAACCAAAAAACAAAAAACAAACAAAAAAAACCCAAAACAAAACAACCAGTAGAAGAAAAATGGCATCTGTGATTTGTTTGTTTGTTTGTTTTCGAGATAGGGTTTCTCTGTGTTAATCGTGGCTGTCCTGGACTTGCCTTATATACTCAGCTGGCCTTGAACTCACAGCGATCGACCTGCTTCTCCTTTCCAAGTGCTGGGGTTAAATTTTGTCATAAACATCATATGTCCGTACTATGGTAAGAATAAGAAGAATGATGAAAGGGGTCATATGCAGCCGTTGTCTGCAAACGTAGTGTCAATAAGGGATACATTTTAAAAGGCAGTCTTATTTTTTTTAAATTGAAAACAGATTCTTCTCACATACAATACATCTCGTTCCCAGTTTCCCTTTCCTCCACTCCTCTCAGCTTCTGACCACCGCCCCTCACCTGTAGAACCACTGCTGCTCCATTTCCTCTCAGGAAAAGGGCAGGTCTCAAAGAGAACAAAAACAACAATAACAAAAATACAATAAGGAAAGATGAAGCAAATGTGTGTGTTTAAAAAGCAAGGACCCGAAAAGAAAATCGGTTATATTGAAAATTTGTATGTGAAATACACAAACATACCAAGGTAAAAATTACTTGAAAATGAAAAAAAAAATGTAAAAATGATTAGAGTCATTGTCAGATATTTGTGTATATTCTAGATATATGATTTTAATCATTCATTTAAGTTCAGAAAATAGGAAAAAAATCAAATTTGTACACCAAATAAGAGTGAGATAAATTAGAGGCAGACAGATAGATTCTTTCCTCTGAAAAATTACAGGCAATTAAAACTTTTAGAGAGAACCTCCTTATACACTGAAGCTGTACAAAATTTATATTGTGCAATTAAATAAATAGGCACAATTTAAGGGCTGACTTTAGAGAAGAGCAGATGAGAAGGCATAGATTAAGTAACATTTAGAGAGTTTAAATGTGGAGGCAGTGCACTTACTTTGTATGGAGATCGTAATTTGCCTCATTGAATGCATTAATTGTAGCAAAGAATGCTGGCTAAACTGCTCAGATTTATTCTCCCTTTCTGCTGTGCAGGGCTGTTTCTAGAATGGCCCACCTGCCAGACACTGCATCTCCCAGCCTCCAGTAAAACCCTGACAGCATTACACATGGGAACAGGTGGTAGGACATCATTTGTCACTAAGGAGTAAAGGCCGAATCAATGATTTTCCAGTGGCTATTTCTGCTTGTTGCCAAAACGCTGACTGTGGGTTGTATAGAAAGTGCTCTTAGCATATGAGCTGTGGTCCAGCCACTGGAGTCTCATGTCTCGGATTCACTAAGTAGTATACAGTGTTGTACAGGAAGGCCACAAGATTACACATATTAAGATGTACTCATCATAAAACCAAATGATCAGTGTACTGAGATTAGGTAGTAGTTACTATAGCATTACAGGATTTGGCTTTAATCAAAAAGAATAGAGTAAAAGGAGAAAAGAAAAGGATGTCAATAATAATGACGCATAGTCACTATTAGAATCTACATATACCAAATATATGCACATATAATTATAATGTGCATGCAATAAAGAAAACATGCTTTGTTAATTCTATGTACTTAGTTTTCCTTTCAGTGTGTCAATATGTAGGTAGGTGTATATATGACATACATACATGATACAGCACACATGTGGCAGTCAGAGAAAAACAGGTGGTAGTTGGTTCTCTTCTCCCATGTGGGCTTCAGGGATAAAATCCTTGTTGTCAGATTTGCTGAATCAGCTCAAATCATTCAATAAAAGTTCATCCAAAGAGTGCAGGAATTCACACATGTCTTCAAGTTCCACATCTAACTCAGATCATTTATTTTTTAATATCTAAAATGTCTGTAAAAATTTTCAATTTATTGTCCTCCTTAAAGTCTTTAAAATTATAATTCACTAGCAGAGGAGATCAGAATATTGACATTATCAAGAGTTAGGAAGTTGATTTTTTGGTTAATTTTTACATATATAAATGACGTATGATTTGTATGTAGTCTACTGCTAAAATCACCTGAAAGGTTTGTTTTTTCTAAAGTTGTATTTTTCAGTTCTACGTGTGTTTATATGGTATCTTTTAATTCATACATTTCTATTGCATTTAGCACTCTACCATTCATGAATTTAATTTAAATGAGGAATGGTAAGTTATTGCATATGTTTTCTTTAGTATTTTTTGTTTATTTGGATGTATGTTTCTCTGTGTTTTTAGATACTCAAGCACATGTATATCTACATGTAGGGACAAAAGTAAGTGTCAGGCATCTTCTTCAGTAATTTCACATTATTTTCTGAGACCAGTGGTTTGAGCTTGTTTTCAGCATAGGGTAAACCAGCACTTATCCAGCTGGATTGTGCAGGAATTAGCCTGTCTCTGCCTTCATTGATTTGTACATAGATAGAGCATACCAAGTCCTGACTTCCTGCTGTTTGCCAAGCCTATCATGGATAAGACCTTTCTGCAGTCCCATTTCCCCCATTTTGTTTATCACTTTACTCCTAATTAGTCAAGGTTGGCCTTTATTTCACTTTTCAATCATCTAGATTTTCCTTAAAAGGTCACAGAGCTTCTAGTAAGTTGTTTTTTGTGGGGAAAAATGTTCCCTTCCTTTTGTTTGGAGAAAGAGTAAAGCGATGAGTGTGGTGAGACAATAATACAGTGATCTCTCAGCTGTAACCTTGCTAAGGTCCATGGACGAGGAATGTTTTGAGGATTTCTCAGCCTTGAGTGCCTCGCTGATGCTGATTTTCCAAACCCTGGAGGCGAAAATCCTTTCCTTTAAAATTTTAAAACTTTGAGTTTCCTTCTGTCTCTTAGTAGCCTCTCCAATTACTTTGAATGCAGACTGCATTTCTGTATTGGGATTTACCTATCTTTGTCCTACAAGATTATCCTGTTTTGCCATGGCTAATTTAGCTCTTCAACCACTTGAAGGAAGAGAGATTCAGAACAGATCTTGTGACATGATCTGATTAGGTTTGGTATTCTCAAGCTTCCTGTTTTCTCAGTTAGCAAGATGTGAGCTCAATGTATAGATTTTGTTATTTTTCTTTTCTTTCTCATACTCAAGGAATTTTCTTATTGGCTATTCCCAACACAAAGCTAACCTCCAACTTAATTCCAGAACATTCGCTCCTTACATCTAAGAAATAGTAGTAGCCAGAGATAGCAAAGTGAACTTCCCTAAGAAGGGTACCAGTCAATGCTGGAGAGATGGCACAGTGTTTAAGAGTGCTAGTTCTTCTTCCATATGACCTGAGTTCAATTCCCAACATGCACATAAAGACCTACAATCATCTGTAACTCCAGTTAAAGGGAAGCAAACACTCTTTGGCCTTTGCTGGAACCAGACATGCATATGGGTATGTAAATACTCATAGGCAAAGTACTAGAACACATAAAGCAATAAGGATTAAAAAAATAGAATGGATATCACTCTTTAAATTCCAGTCCTGAGCACCAGGGTTAAATTAGGCCTTTCCATAATACTCAGCCACAGCATTTGTTGAGTTATATGAAATTATACTTCTGTCCACTTTTTTACTGCCTACTTTCTAATCATAGAAAAACTAAAATAAACCTACATTCTTTGTTTTCTGGTTAATACTATGGATATTATTAACCTTGCAGTCTGTGAGGCTAAGAACTATATAAAGCAGACAAATCTTGAGTTTTGTGCATGGTGACAAATATGGGTCTAATTGTGCTTTCTACATGTAGACATCCTGTTAGACCAGCACCAGTTATTGAAGATGCCATCCTTTTTCTGTTGAATAGATTTGGCTTCTTTCTTAAAATTCAAGTGACTATATGTGTGTGGATTCATTTCTGGGTCTTCGATTTGATTCCATTGATCAACTAGCCTATTGTTGTGCTAGTACCATGCTGTTTTATTTACTATTGCTCTGTAGTTCAGCTTGAGGTCGGGTATGGAGATTCCTCCTGCGGATTTTTTATTGTATAAGATTGTTTTAAGCACCTTCAAGAAATTGGTTGGATACAAAACTAACTCAAAAAATCAGTAGCCTTCCTATATAAAAATGTCAATCATACAGAGGAAGAAATTAGAAAATCTACACCCTTCACATTAGCCACAAGCAATATAAAATATCTAGGAGTTACTCTAACCAAGCAAGTGAAGACCTTGTTTGAAAAAAACTTTAAGTCCTTGAAGAAAAAGATTGAAGACTCCATGAGAAGGTGGAGGGATCTCCCATATTTGTGGATCAGGAAAATTAACATAGTAAAAAATAGCCATCTTACCAAAAGCAATTTACAGATTCAATGCAATCCCCATCAAATACCTACACAATTTTTTAAAGACATTGAAAAGTCAATTCTCAACTTCATATGGAAAGACAAAAAACTCAGAATAGTACAATGTGTTTTGATCTCATTCAGCCTCTCTTAGTCTTCCCAGCCTCACTCACCACTTCCTGTCCCACCCAACAATTTATGAGGTTTTATTTGGTGTTTCTTTTCCCATCAAGGCCAATAGGTGCTGCCCAGATACTTTGGGTTTCTATCCTCATTTGAATGTGATTGAATTAGCAGACTCTACACTTCTAGAGAAACTGTCTCTTCACCCAGATGCTTAGAGCTGCCAGTAGTTCGTAGGCTAGAAGTAGAAGCTTGTGCTCAACTCCCCTCTCTTCTTGCTGTCTAGTTGAGGTTTGTATAGGTCTTGTGCATGGTCATAACGCAGAATCAACACTTTTTCTTTCATTTTAACTTTAGAATATGTAGCAATTACTGAAAATTATTGTTTCTACCCAAACAAGAAATGCAAATTTCATCTAAATGTAGATTTGTGGGTGATTCACTTAGGGAGTTTTCTTCTTCTTCTTTTTTTTTTTTTTTTTTGCTCTTGTTTTCAGTCATCATAATTTCCAAAATTAGTCAATGAGGAGTAAATGTATCTGACTCCTACTGATAAGAAGCAGTAATTGAGGAGAAGAAAGGACATGACTTTCCTTCCTTGCCTCCAATAGCTGCAAAGAGTTTGATGCAGCTGATGTATTTGCATTTCTAACATCTGCTGCTTTCATCATTAAATTCCACCCACTGGTTTTATGCCTGAAGCTGCAAAATAGGAACATTAGCTGAAAAAAAAAAAACCTCAAATTAAAGAAGAAAATTAAAGCTTTGAAAATACATATTACCACCTATCATCTTCCATAGTAGTTAGAAACACAGCCCCCAGCTCTACATAAAATACATCAAACTCCTTAATAGTGAAAGAAATTTAAATCATCACACATTACTCTAGGAAAGCCAAGTGTATGTTGTTGAATTAAATAAAGACTAAGAGTCTAAAACTTTGAGCATTTAATACATTTATCAAAGTTCTCAAAATGAGATGAATTATTTGATCATAATTATATATCAAAGTATGTGCAATTCTAAATAATTTTTGAGAATACATAAATTATATATTAAGTAAAAGTGATATACTCTTATATGTAATACATAACATATATTATATATACAAATTAAAATTGATATTTAAATGAATGGTTATAGAAAACAAATGGCAAACATAAGTAGATCATATAGAATCAATATTCCATGAATATACTTGATTTTAAAGTTCATTTTTACCATTAAACGAAAAAATATTAATCATGTATATTATCTCTTTACATTCAGAAATTCAGATGCACCAATATAGGAAAGATGCCTTCAAGGTTGTCAAATACAAATAGCCAAACTACTAAAAATGTAACACTTATATGATTCCTGATTGTTTCATGGTTCTTCTTTCCATAGGTAATCTATTGTGTGTATATATATATGTGTGTGTGTGTATATATATATATATATATATATATATATATATATATATATATATATATATATACATATATATATGTAATAATATAAAAGTATATGTGCAAAAAATAAAATAATTTAAAAAAGCATACTTGTTGAGCTCATATAAAGCATAGGGCAACACTCAAGAAAATCAGACTCAAGAATATGTGACAATTTGTGTTTGTCTCTATTGTGGGTCTCTGTGCTATCTAACATTTCTTTCTTAGCCCTTTGGGCATTTTCAGGGATAGTCGCTGTCTAGCTCAATTGTCCCCAGAGAGCCTTCATCTAGCAACTACTGGAAACAAATATAGAGACCAACTACCAAACATTAAACAGAGCTTGGGGAATCGTTCCAGTGGGGAGGAAGGATTATAGAAGCCACAGGAGTCAAGGATAACACAAGAAAGTCTACAGAATCAACCAATTTAAGTTCAGAGGCCTTCACAGAGACTCTGCTGACAAGCAGGGAGCTTGTATGGAACTGACCCAGGCCCTCAGCGCATACGGTACAGTTGTGTAGCTTGATTTTCTTTGGAACTCCTAACAATGGGAACAGCAGCTGTCTCTGACTCTGTTGCCTGCCTTTGGGACTCTTTCCCCTACTGGGTTGCCTTGTCTAGCCTTAAGAGAAGAAGAGATGCCTAGTATTACTGCAACTTGGTATGCCACAGGTCGTTGATATTCATCAAGCTTGGCCCTTTTCTGAAGGGAAACAAAGGAGGAAGGGAGGGGGGGAAGGAAACTGTGGTTGGGATGTAAAATAAATAAAACTGAAATAGAAAGAAAGGAGAGAGTGAGAGAGAGAGAGAGAGAGAGAGAGAGAGAGAGAGAGAGAGAGAGAGAGAGAGAGAGAGAGAAACAAAGAAGAAAGAAAAAATAATAGGTGACAACCACGAAGGCTTTGATAATGACTCCATCATTTTCTTACTCGGAAATTCTATGAGCAGTAAGTAATAGGACTCACCTTACTTCTAAGCACTTTGTTTTGAAGGATTTGTACTGCTGTCCCTTCATTGACATGTCCAGTTCAACCTTGACTTTGTTTTTATTTAGATACTTGTGAGGTTCTGCTATGCACTAAGATGATGGACTGCACTTTGAAGGCTCACCTTTCTTCTCAGTTAACCTACATGATAACACTCTGTCATGAGCAGCACCCTTTAAGCACAGCAACAATTCGTGAATGGGTAACTAGCTCACAGCTGCATTGTAAAGTAAATATGAAATGGTTTGCAGAAGTTTGAAATATATCTGTTTTATGGTTTAAATATGAAACATCCCCTTACATGTGCTGAATCCTTATTCAGCTAGTGATATGGCTTTGGAAAGGCATAAGTTTTAGACTCCTCTTTCTGGAAGCAGACTCAATTAAATTGTCCCTAACATTTCTGCTGCCATTAGTTGGGTTGCTCTATCAACATTCTTGCTCCTGTGCACTAAAATCCTCTGAAGTTTTAAGGCAAAATAAATATTTCTTCTACAATATGTTTTTGATATTTATGTGAAATTAACTAAAATAATAATTTGTGAATATAAAGTATTGAAGCACTTTCACTCTACCATCCCCATAATTGCTAAAATGTCAAATCTCTCTATGTCTACCTGTAAATTAAAGTTAGTAGATTAAATTCAACTTCATTATAATTGGTCACAATTAAAAAAATTTGATAACATTAATGCCTTGTTTTTTAATAATGATATTGATTAGTCAAATTACCTTTTAATCTGGAAATTATAGAATTAAATGATCTACTAATAAATATTGGACTCATAGAATATTGACAGACATACCAAATCTTATCTTTCAAAAATTTTCAGGATCTGAGGTCAATGGGAAGCTTAATTCTTTCTAAATTAGATAGCACTGTTTTAATTTAAAAAGTCAGCAATGTAATTACTCCTTAAGCAAAAGGCCACAGAGAGGAAAATTGGATGATACTTAAATTGAGCATATGAGAAAATTAATTTGCGTTAAAAAATGTAGCAATTAGACACTTCCACGACAGCAGGAGAGACTGGGGTTTCAAGTGTTTCTACTCCTTCCAAAGTAAAAGTTTAAATCTCAAACAAATTATAGTAAATAACTTTAATTACAAAATCCAAAGGCATACAATATA
The DNA here is from genome assembly GCF_903995435.1 of Acomys russatus. Classification (NCBI taxonomy): domain Eukaryota; kingdom Metazoa; phylum Chordata; class Mammalia; order Rodentia; family Muridae; genus Acomys; species Acomys russatus. The sequence goes on from NC_067144.1 coordinate 59,693,167, forward strand.
AGACAATTCTGAGAAGTTTAAATTTCTTCTAGATTCTTTAAGTCTTTTGTCGTCCATCTATTTCAAAAATATTATCTAGAGTAAAATGTAGAGTTCTCTTCATGGTTTCTTAGTTAACTTCCACAGTATGGAGTACTGGATGCTGTCACACTAAGCTGTTGGCCAAATTTGGGGAAAATGCCCTAAAATATAGTGTGTTCATTGCCCAGATTATATATTAACAAAATGTTTTTTATACCATATTAGAATAGATTCTCAAAATAAATTATTTATAAGTACATGATCCTGACATAGAATTCTTGAATCCAGTAATATACTAGTTGTGTTGATTAAACTGTATGTCCTTAAAAATATATATATACACTTCCAAGAGTATATGGGTAGAACAAACTCTTGTGAGCGACGGGGAGAGAGAGAGAGAGAGAGAGAGAGAGAGAGAGAGAGAGAGAGAGAGAGAGAGAGAGAGAGAGAGAGAAAGAGAGAGAGAGAGGACAGCAAGTGATGTGGGCAGGGAAAGCATAAACCCATAAAAATAAATAGATGCAGCTAAGACATTTCAAAAGGAAAATACAGAAAACTAGAATGACTCACAAGTCTTTAAGTCATGGATAAAATGAATCCCAGGTGGTGGGAAGGGCCAAAGGTACATAATGCCTCATAAAGGCAGCACAAGAATTAAAATGCATCCATTTGATTGAGCAATGCACAGTTTTATGGGGGTCACATTTATGAACCATTTAGTGACGTAGTAAAAGTAAATGCTTAAATAGAGTAAGTGTCGAAAGACGATAAGGTGGTTAACTGAACCATAAATCTGAGGTTGGATAACCTCATTTACACAGACCAACACTGAGTAGTCTATGCAACAGCCACTTGAAGGTTTGGCCACAGTGAACCTATCTTTTTTTCTTTTTAAAAGACATTTGATCGCTCATGGTAGATGGGACTAATACAAAAACAGAAAAGAGGCCTTATAAATGATTGATTAAAATTTATACTGTCCTATGTAATATTATGATATAAAGTCAATTTACTGGACTATAGAGATTAAATAATTACATTCGTACCTCAGGCTGATTTGATACCACTCTATTTCAGACTGTAACAGCACAGTAATTTTATAATTTTTAAAATAAAGTGTAAAGCTTACGACTCAAATGGTGTCGAAGTTTCCTTGGTGACACTGCTTGGGATCCAAGATCATCCATTTCTCGTGGTTATATTGCATAGGAAGCATCCGCCCTTTACTTAGTGTGATTTATAATTTGAAGAGTGGAATATAGCAGAATGTCAACAGATGATTGGATTCAGTGTTCGATATTTGCACTTACACTGACTCTCACAGCCTCTTGTTTAGTTCACAATAAAAGTCTAGGTATCAGTTTCATTCAGAAGTATCTGCATGTCTAAAGATTGGTAGAGTGACACAGGGATAGCAGAAAAGGTTGACTTAAGATGAGACAGAACTGAAGTAAAACAAAAATTTGTCATTTTTTTTATTGGTTTGCAAAATTAAGAGGTATTGGACCAAAAAAGTAGATGACGACTAAAACTGCAGCCATGATGAAATTTACTGACTACACTCACAGGGGCAAAATTAGAGATGATTGCAGAAACATTTTTTAGTCTGATTCATCTATCTATCTATGTATCATCTATCTTTCTTTCTATCTACCTATCCCAGGAAATGCTATTTTTTTTTTTTTTTACAGTTCTAAAGCAAAGACTAATTCTTTACAGGCAAAATTGATGCTTGTTTATTATCTGGACTATAAGATTAGACTTAACAGATTCCAGTAATACTACTAAGATATATTAAATATCAAATTATGTATTTTATTAATTCATCAAGAATTTTTTATGGTACTGGGGGCTGAATGCAGGGACTTACACATGCTAAAGAAAGCACTCTGCCATTTATATCACTAAGCCAGGGGTTTTGAATTTTTGAACTTTTCTTTCTCTCTGTAGCTTTGTTAACAATTTGTATTCTAGTATTCTGATTAAATGCACCTTGTTTAATAATATATCTTTAATAAAAATATTATTTTTAATTTGCTATTTAAAAGCATTTGATTAGACCACCAGGATTGGGCATTTCATTGTGATATATTTAATTCTTCTTTGTGTGTACTTGACTGTCAGTGTATGTGTGCTAATATGTGCATGCCATGGGATATATGTTCAGGTCAGGGGACAACTTGGGTGAATCTTTTGTTTTCTTCAACCCTGTTGTTCACTGAGATCAAAGTCAGGCTGCTGGGCTTGGCAGCAAGCACTTTTACTCACTGAGGCACCTTGAAAATTATATAAATATTTTGACTGGGTGATTTTGCTATGCATTTTAGTCAATGGGAATACAAATATTAACTATGACATTGGTTCCTGGCCATTTAGTACTTGTACAATTCTCTAATGCAGATCTCTTCTTTAAAATTCATACTTAGGGGTTTATCATTTTCCTGAATCAACAGTTTTTGACTGACATTATTTAGAATGTCCTTCAGTTCTGTAAGAAAGTATTTGTACAATATTCCATGTCTTAAAAAGTTTCATCTTCACCTCCCAACTGACCTATTTACTTTTTAATACTTTAAAAACTAACAAATGACCATCTCCTCAATGCCCATCAAATTTACTAATAAGTCAGAAAATGTAGTCCATATAATTGAAAAGCAAATGGACAAAATCCTCCAGGGAAATGGAAATGCAATGTCTTTACGAAGAAAATGTCTAAGAGGTAAATTTTTATAGTTCTTCAAGTAATTGAAAAAGCACATAAAATGGATGTGGAAAAATACTTTTGTATACTAAGAAGAGTTGAAGATGTTTCTTGCGACCTTTACCTTCAGGTCTTTTGGCTGTGATGATGTTATGCTTAATAATGATAGAGAATTTTGTAGATGTACGTGAGATGGTTATACAGCTGATCCTATGGAGAAGCTAATCAGGTGGAGACAATGCTACCATGTAGGTGTTTTAAAATAGAATATTCCCTCACTAATGACAGAAGACAGACAGGAGATGTGTGAAGCTGAAGGATTTTTCATCAGGCGGTTGATGGATTGAAGAGGGGGCTGTCGATAAACAGAAAGCAGTGTGACAACAGGGAGCCTGACTGCGGTCCTACAACTGGCCAGGAATTCTACTATGGTACCAACCTCACTAAAAGAGGGATGTAACTATAATTTCCCAGGAATTAAAAATGACAAATCAGGTTGACCAGCATTTGAGTTAAGCTTACAATAGATTAAGTAGGTATCACTTAAGCACGTCTGGATTATAAATTGCAGAAGTTATGACATAGTTTATTGCTTCTTGTTTAAGACTTTATGCCTGTGGTAATTTGACACAAGGAATAGAATATTAAAAAACAAAGACCCCCAAATCCTGAAATAATTGCATGCAAAGACAACTGTCGTAGTGTTTTCCTAGTTTCAAACTATAGCAGTAGTTATCTGTCTTGAACCACAGTTTAGACATAAACAATTCATGGCTAATTTCTGTCTCCATCAGATTCTCTTGTTCTGGAGAGACATTATTATCCTGCTGAGATGGAGCCTGTGAAACTCACTGCTGTTTTCCAGCTCATAACTCTTGTACCTCAGACCCCATAGAGCTGGGATTACAGCATCTCACCACTGCCCAGTTTCTATTAGAAATTCTGTTATTTCTGCCACCTAGATCTAATCGAGTTTAGAGCAATTTTTAAATAAAAATACAGATAGTTCACCACGTCATTGGTGAAATACATGTGAGTAAAGAGAAAACGCTCTAATATTCCAAGCCTCTCCATGAACAATTAACATTTCATATGGTATTAAAACATTAAGCAAAAAACAAAGAAGTGTCACTGCTTTTTATCATAGGCTGTATTCACTGTCCAAAATCATTTCAGATCTCTTAGCCCTGCCATGACTTCCTCACAGCCTGTTGAAATTTCACCCAATCCATTGATAAACGATGCGAAGTACTTTGACCATTGCAGGAATAGGAGTAATAATAGCTGGTTTTCACACCCCTAAGAGGCAGGAAAAGTTTCCTCTAGCCTTTCAGAAGCATGGGAAATCAGATTCCATGTGGGAGTTATAAAATGACAATATAGATACAAGATTAAGCTTCATTTTTGTAACGGTTTTAAAGATGGGAAATGGACTCACTTCTCTGTCTTTTTAAATGTGTAAATACAGGTATAAATTGTGTCTTATATAATCAATTTTAAAATCCATGTTCTATAAGAAAAATGTACAATTAGATATAAAAATTACTTTGGGGAATTTCATAAATGTAGATTAATATATTACCAGTCATACAACATAAAGAGATATTTGAAAATCTTTGTCTAATATAATTATATGATTTTAATTATTGAAGCTTATCGGACAAACATAGTCATAAAAATCATTTCATCAATGGCATAGATGTTTTAGTCAAGAAAATTCATTACACCGTTTTAAGCACCAGAATTGTGAGAAGTAGAAAATAACTTTATGTAATCCAGCTACTTTTCATCAAGACAAGGAGCTTCTTTAAATAATATATTAAAGATGAGGCTGTGCCTCATTGACTAAGTAATCAATTTCACAGTAAGACTATTTTGTAATTTTCATGATTGAGTGCAAGCCAGAGGTAAGGTTTAGAAATATATCATTATATCTACTTAAGAAAAATATATTTTAAAGTACAGTACTTAAGCTCAAATTTTTACAATGCTTAATGGGAAACAAAGTGCAGTGGAAACTAAGTGGAAAGAATTGATGCTCAATTTTGACTATCTAGAAAAAGTAGAAAAATGTATTTAAAGAAAACTAAAACCTAAATAAATCAGTTGTAGTTTTTGGATGTCATATATTTCCCTGAAATTTTTCTGAGATTCTGAATAGGCTCATGTTATTTTCCTTTTTAATATAGGAAAGAAAGTTACTGTAATACTCTATATAAGTGGTTTTATTTGTAAACTTTTTATATTCAGTTTATAGAAATATGAATACTATACTGTATATGTGTCATAGCTAAATCTTTCATATTACAATTGCATACAAATTTCAATTAAAATATGTCTAATTTTTGTATTTAATCTTAAGCACACAGATCATCTGTCTTTATTCAGTTCTCTAGTTCAGGAAAACAACTTCAATGTCCAGAATGCATGTAACATCTGTGTTTTATTCTCATATTTTGGGAAATGCACTAAATTTACATTACTATGGAAAAGAACATGTCATATCAAGTAATGTACTTCAAAGTTATGACACTTTCATCAAATATTGTAGTATCAATAGCATTATGAATAATTATATTTGATAATTTAGTTATAACCCAATATTGTCATAAAGACAAATATCAGAAGTTTAAATCTAAAATAATGTTATTGTTTTTATACCTCACAAAGTTTATTAATTTGCAATATATACTATACACACATTATTGATACATTAATTTATAATGTAGTTTGGTAAGATTAAGTGATTTAAAGTGACAAGATTAACCCCAACAACAGACATGAAGCAATTACTCCAATCAACTTAACTTAAAATGAGACTGTCATAATAAAATATGACTGCTTGAAAAGCCATTTCAAACTCATTATCTTGCTTTGATAACTTTTCATATGCAATTACACTAGTCCATCTAATGTAAGTCTCTAATGTGTTATGGGTAGGAACAAGAACTTGCCTTTGGAATGCTGAATGATCTTCTAGTTGTTATTTTGGTAATAAGTAATGGAAATTGGATGATGATGTCCTGACTCCATGGTCTCCCCACTTCCTCACATGGCTTTCTTGAATTTTAATCTAATTAAAATATGATATTTTTCTATTTTCCTTAATTTTTAAAACTTTTCAGCTACTAGAGCATGTCATAATGATTAGACTTTTAGTGTTTAACAGGCCTGCAATTTATAAGCTTGCTACATTAGAGAGGACCAAGAATTTTTTACCCCAAAATAAAATCTTAGCTAGCAGGAAAATAACGCATTAAATCACAATTAAAATAGCAGCAAAAAGTGACTGTAACAATACAGACACTTTCATATAAATTGTTTTCTGAAAAATGATAGCTTTCTAAGTCTAGCCATAATATGATGGTTTGCTCTCGGTCTTTTGTATCTTGTTAGGTCATGTTTGGTAGATATCCTTGGGTAGCTGCTTTTCTGTTTTGTTTTGGAAAGGAAACATAGGAGGATTTAATCTTAGGGATTGGGGAGTTGGGGCAGGAACTGGGTGGATTGGAGGGAAGGGAACCTGCCTCCAACCCAGTCTGGATGTAACGTATGAGAGAAGAATATAAATTAAAACAAAATCTCTAACAAGAACTGAATTCTCCAGGAAATTTTATGATCTTGTCATGTCAAAGATTATGAGTATGTGCCTATGGGATACACTGTTGCAGTTTTCTTCTCTGTAGATGGAAGACACTCATCCTAAAGGTATAAATGTGCAGACAAAACATAGTCTGATAAATATACTGAAAAAGACTTGGCATGAAAAAAAAAAGATCATGTTTTACAGAAGACACCAATGTAGTGTAAGTTTTAGTTTCTTTCCATGTGTTTTTTCTTTTGGTTGCAAATGTGGAAGTGGAAATGGTTTTAGTTCATCCTTAGTTGAAAACAAACTCATGAGGGGGCACATGATCTCGGCCACCTGAAAACAGACCTGTGAGAGGGCATGGAATGTCTTACTGGAAGTTGTCTTGTGAGAAGGTGTGTGATGTTTTCTGGAAGCTGTCCATGGTTCTTGATAGCTGGAAATATGTATTTGTGTGGACTTGCAGAAAAGAAAGGATAAATAGTAGCCTATGGACAATGAGACAACCCTTTTGTGTCACTATGCCTTGCCTTGCAAAGGTTTACAGAGCTTTGCTCCTGCTGACTTCTGCCCATTCGGTGGAGTCTTGCATTTCTGCTGTATCATGTAGCCGCTGCTAATTCAAGATGCTGTTTGGTGTTTGGTATTTGACTGGATTGTTGGTGTCCTCAGAAGAAAGAGTGGAATTGCCCCAAGGAACTACTTATAAAAAGCCTCACAATCCACTTTTCCTATTAACTTTCTTTCTCCCCTGCCTTTGGTTGGTGGGTTGGAAGGAGGTAGAAGTGTTAAAGAACCCTAAAAAAAGTAAGTTTTTGAAAAATCTAAGCCTACAACCCAAAATCAAAATTTCAAGCATCCTGTAGTTAACCCTATTTGAGCAATCAAATAATAGAAGTATTGTGTAATAAACAAATATTATTTTCAGAGATCTGTAATCACTTAAGATAATATTAAGTTAGTCATATGATTTGTACATTAAGGTAATAATCAGTTGGATGAATTCATATAAAGTAGAAGAAAAATGGTTCTTATTTCAATTTCAAATATGTTTCAAGATTGAAACAGTAGAAAAAAATGAAGAAAGAAAGTAGTGGGGAGCACTACGTGAAAAATGTGTAGCAGAGAAAGCTGACCACGTTTCTGTGTCCTTGTGTAAATAAACAGAATACCATAATGGACAGAATAGTAAATCATTTAAGAGAATGTTTCTGTGACTTGTAAATGCCTTTATTTCTATCATCACAGAGTTTTTTTGAGGATCTCTGTGAAATTCAAGAGAAATTGATGATGCTTTTATTATGTTACATCTTCCAAATATTGGAAATATTGAATGGAGGGATAAAGAGATTAACAAAATGAAAGGACATTGGGCTCTCAAGATCCCATAGACAAGATAAAAAATGATAAGACTGACAGTATCCAACATGGCTTAATTTTTATTAAAAAGGGAAAGATGATCTTCAAGTTCTAGCTATGTGACTGGCAGGCTGACCTAAGATGGCGGAGTCATGGTTCAGATCTGAAATGTTCCTGAAAAACACGTATATACCTATCTTATGCTAAAATGTTGCAGCACAGAAGGGCTACTTGTTCTTTCAACAGATAAATTATTTTCTCAATGCCTTGATCATTAACAGTGCTCAGCTTTTACAGTGCATGGTGATATTTTCTAGAATACTATTTTACAGTCATGCAATCTGTGTGAAAGAGGTACTAGCAGTTTCCTTTAAATTTATTTCTCAGGTATGCTGTTCATGTCAATGCATACCATATTTGCCAACATTCTTCTTATGAACAGAAATCAAAAAATGAGTACATATGACAAAGAAATTTTTGAAATCTATTAAGAATTTTTGTAACATTCTCAGTGATTACTAGCTTTATTGAAATACAGTAAAAGAATATTTTGTATTTTATGACAAATTTTATGAAATTGTCCATTTTGATTGAAATAACTTTACCAAGATCTAATGAAGAAACAGTATCCTTCAATAGCTTCGGTCTTTTGAAACTACCACAATTGTATATACATAAAAATAAGTGAGGGAAAATATTATTTATTTTGTAATAAATGTTATTTCTTGACACTAACCCAAGGGGCATGTCTAATGAAAGTCTTCACTTAACAGGAAACTGGGATAGATGTGAGAACATCCTACTGGGACTCTAGATGAGAGAAGTATGAGACATTGGGGAAATAGAAGGATCCAGGGAGTCCTAGAAACCTACAAGAAGATCATTATGACAGGCAGATCTGGGGCCAGGGTTTCTGCTCAAACTACGGCACCAACCAAGGACAATACGTGCAGTAAACATCGAACCCCTATCCAGATCTAACCAGTGGACAGGATTTCTCCACAGTTGAGAGCAGGGACTGATTTTCACGTGAACTCTGGTGCCCCATATTTGACCACATCCCCTTGATGGGGAGGCCCGGTGGCACTTAAAGGAAGGTTAGCAGGCTACCAAGAAGAGACTTGATCACATAAAGGAGGAGGTGGTCCCCCTAAACCACAGACATAGGGGAGAGGAATCAGGTGAAAGCAGGAAGGAGGGAGGAACAGGAGGAGAGAAGAGATAGGATAACAATTGAGATGTAATATGAATAAATTAATGAGAAAACAAAATGTCATTTCAATTCTTGGTGGTTAAGATAACCAAAATACTATATATTACTATCATATGTATCACTATCACACAGTATTTTATTTTAGTGCTCTGTGTGGACTTTTACATAGATTCAAGTGAAACAATATGTTTTATAATTATATATGATGATATAAATTTATATTACAAATAACTTTCAATGACTTAAAACTTTTCCAACAAAAGGAAACATTGGACATTTTGATTTTGAAAGCATAACTGCAGGTATCATCTAGAATCACATATTTTGACATAAATTCTGATATACAGTCAAATTTAAAGTGCAAAGACATTACTAGGAAAATGATTCATTATTCAAGAAAATACACTTCAAATTTACCACTAATAATATAAAAAGAGGACACCAGAATAAGAACTATAACAAGATTTAGTGTCAAATAGATGTGAAGTGAGAGGAAAGCTAAAGTGTTAAGGTCAGTAATGACTTTCAGAAGGATTCATAAAATATTAAGCAAAGTGACTCTAAACCACGTTGTTCCCTAACATATTTACAGGCTTTTATTACTGAAGCGTCTATAGTTAAGTATAGTAATAAAAATGAAAATTACCTCATTTCTTGGCAGAATCCATAAATATTAAATAAGGAAAATGTGACTTTAACTAATCAAGTGGTTTTACAATTCTCTGTACTTTCCTAAACATGGCATTTCCTTCTTAGTGTCCTAAGACATGGTGACACTATCCATCATTCTTAGGTGCTTAGCTTAATTGGAAAAACATTCATTCATTTTTGAATCTGCATTAAAATTAAAACCTCAGTAATCATATATGGAGAATAATGACTCATATATATTAGTCTTCAGACAATGTGATAGTTTAGAACTTTTAAATAGCTATTTCTTCCAAAGCAAATCTACTTGTAATTCTTCAACTGTTTAATTTAATGCACTCTCAAGTTGTAAGTTCTCTAACATGTAGATATTATCAGAAGCTGTTTTCGTTACTGGCTTTTTCTCTTTTGCCTCATTTGTAAAAATAATATTTACTATATGTGTCTTTTGAGGCCCCAATTACCTTACTCAGGATGATTTTTTTCTAGGCCCATACTGTTTTATGCAAATTTTACTGTTCACTTTTGGCTGCCAAATGATATTACATTTTTCAGAAAAGGAATATTGTCTATTGAAATCTACACATATTCAAAATATAAGAATTCAAAATATCTAGTACTTTTCCAAATTAACCAATACTTAGGTATTTATTGTTATATAAATTAAAAGACATATATTATTTATAGTTAACTGATAATTACTTTATCTTAAGAAGTATTGAATTTTAACCAGCACTTGATAGAATTCTACGGCATAATTCTAGAAAGGTCAAATATCTTTTATTAAATGTTTATCTTCTTATTGATATTTGTAATATGTGATTCTTATAATCCAATCTCTCCCATCAAACATCCTTTCTGGCATTGCACCCTGAAAATATGTTGCACCTTAACAAGTTATGTACAGTGTTCTCAGTAGTTTGTTGGTTCTCATCACATTTTCTCTTTCTGCTTGTTAGCTTCCCTATTAGAGATTGAGAATATCAGAATTCTCTCACTAAAATAGCACTCCACTTACTGAGCTGATTTTTTTTCCCAAATAAGAAAACAAAAATACTTGCATTATTTATAGAACACTTTCATTCCGTTCCATTCCATATTTTCCATTAAAAACATTCATTGCCTTATTTTACATAAAGAACTTTGTGACATATCTTAGTTACATATTGCACATTTACTTACTTCCTTAGGTCTCACTCTAATGTTCATTCCACACAGACAAGTTCCTCTGGTGTTTTGCTTTCTGTACATAAACAACATATTTTACATATATTTGAAAGAAAATAACTATGAATGTGAGAGAGAGAGAGAGAGAGAGAGAGAGAGAGAGAGAGAGAGAGAATATGGTTCTAGACAATACCATTAGACTATGCTAGAGAAATTCAATTGCTTGTTTGTTATTTGTTTTGGTTTGTTTTCACTACAGGGTTTCTCTGTGTAGTCCTGGTTGTCCTGGAATTCACAATGTAGACCAGTCTGGCCTTGAATTCAGAGATCCACATGCATTTGCCTCCTATGTACTGCGATTAACTGTGTGTGCCACCACACCCAGCTCAGTGTGATATTTAAATAATGCTATCTATAGGTATTTTCCTACAAACTAGGACAAACATTTAAGAATCAAGCACATTTCTCACTATTCTAATAATGTTGTCTTTAGGAAGAGGGATGCAGTAGCATTCCTTCAAAGAACATGAGTAAACACAGGACAAATTCTGAGATGGCAAAATACAAAACAGACACAAACAACTCCCTGAACTACAGCAAATCAATGAGATCATTTAAAATATAATTTACTCATTCTTTTGCGCTATCAAAGTAATTAAATGTAGTTTATGAGGATAAAAGTATTTACTAAATTGGTGACACCCCATTTACTCATTCACATTCAGTCGTCATGAGTCACAGTTCCTAGATTATAAGGAGTTTTCTCTTAGACTAGGACATGCAAATGCTGGCAGATGGGTAAATGGTTCCTATTTACTACATTTTTCTCTAGTAAATAAGTTTTTTGTTTCTATTTTTTATTGTGACACACATACAAGTTTTCAACTTGGCTTTGGAGTTAGAAGTGTATGGGAAAACTTTTCACGGACCACAGTTAGCCAAGTCTTCTTTATTTTTAATGTGAATGTATAATTTATTTAACTGAAGTTTCATTTTATTTGTATTTTATTCACTGCTTGGATCACAATGTACTAAGTGAGAAAGTATAAAATGAATGGTAAATGATGTAACTTTTTATTAATGACCTGGATATTTTACATTCTAATCATATTGATTTTTTTTCTTGTACCCAAGTCATTTTAATCAACTAATCTTTCCAGTGTGATGCTGCATGCTTAAAATCACAGGGTTTCAGTTGTTAGGATAAGTAATCAGTGAACACATTTACAAAAATAATTGATATCTTTTAAATAGTTCTTAACATCCAGAATATTTTGTATAAAATGAAATCTTGTTGAAACATTTTATAACTACCCTTCTAATAACAATAGAGAATGACAAAAATTTATTAAATGAAAGGACATTATTGTCAATATGTAAAATCATGTGGTGATGTATCTTAAAAATGTAAAATGCATTCTATATAAATGACATAGCATTGACAGTTCTGTACTTAGTGACTCACCTGATTAAAGTTATCTGCTTTTATATTTCCATTTCTCTATTTTACGTTTTGATTAGCAAATGAAAAAATGCTTTATATTTCTATGTGAATATGTTACAAGTAAATTTATAAATTTCAACATATACTTTTCACAACTAAATTAAAACAAAATAGTTACCACATGATTATGAGAATGTTTTATGTAGCTTATCAGTAGAGTGTCCTTTTTGTTTAGAAACTTCATTAATAAGTTTTGAGTAAATTATTCCTGTGATAGAGCATAATGACCAAACCATTTTATAAACAGAATTACTTCTTTAAACATTCGCAGAATGTGGAAGACAATATTTCTAATGTGTGTGAGACATTGCGCAGAGACTTTTCAAGTATACTTTGCTCTGTTAGGGGAATTAGCATTAAATGTTATAATTACTACTTTAGTCAAGTATCAGTGAACCAACATAACTGAAATAAGTAATTGGAAAGAGGGGAGGCTTTTCTCTGGCTCATGATTTCAATAGGAGGCTAAGCCTGAAAGCCTCTGGTAAGGAAGACATCTCAATAATGTAACCAACTTGTATATCTACCTTATAGCTATGGCATAAAAGAAACAGTCCAGGCTCTCATCATTCCATCAGCATCACATCCTCCAGTGACCTAACTCCCCCAGAAGAGTTACATTAAAGTTCCAACATTCCTAATAGTAGTGATTAAAATTCAAGATATTAGCAGCTTAAATCTTAAATACTATTTCTTGGCTTTAAATGTAAAGGCAATACATCTACCTTGGATAGTTTTCTACTGTTTCCAAAAAAGAACTAAAAGAAGAACCATTTCTTAGTTTTTTATTTTCTATTTAAAGTAGATTATTTTCATACAGTATATTCTGATTATAGTTTTTTCACCTAAACCCTCCCTATATGCTATAAGCTCACATGTAATTGTCAGATATAAAGAACAGAGAACAAAAATATCAATTATGAAATGAGTAAACAAGTGTTCCTTCAAAAGTCACTGCTATCCATTTATTAAATATTCCCTATAATGTATGTAGATTTCATTCTGCATGTAACCTGAGAAGAAAAGAGAAAGACATAGAGTGGAATAAGCAACTTTAGGGAGTGCATGCTTTTATTGGCACAAATATACCCATAGAATTTCTCTCTGTAATAACCTATGATTTTTACACTTACAAAATACTTACAAACTAGGATAATTATAAGGTGGAAGTGGGGAAACTATGAAAGGAAATTAAAATGGTTTCCTTTCTGGTTTAATGTTTACCATCCCTATGAATGGTCAAAGAATGATGAGTAAAAAAAAAATCAGGTAATTTATAAACATCTTATGGCTAGATCTTATCAGGGGTCTGGAAGTTGGTGATGGATAGATTCTAGAAAAATAACTTACTTTAGTTTTGCAAGATGGTTACTATAATTCTTGGAAACCATTGGAACTTTTGAAAATGGCACTTTTCAATATAGCTTAACCATGCTACTACAAGGCAAACACACATGCCAATTTCACAGTACAGTATTTGAAAACTAACGGTCATGTAGCAGGGAAGGAAGTAAATAATAACCATGTAAAGTAGATGACAGCCAGAAACGCATAGGAAAGAATCAAAGCAAGACTGGTGGAATATAAGCTGTAGAGTATGAATGAATGCCATGACCGGACAGTGAACTTTTATGAATGGAAAAGGGGTACAGGTAGCTACCTTCCTCATATAAGAAGCACATATATTTTGTTCTAACTCTTTTAAATTTTCTATTATTAAAGTACTTATGTTTCTAAGTCAGTATGAATAACAATAAGTATGAATTGACTACTATAATGATCATTTATTAATCATTGTTAAATCCAGCGTATCAATTTTACATACTGTTGGATGATAATTCTCCAAAAGAACAATCTAGAATGCGTATTTAAAATTCAGAGACTATACAAATATTTTGGTACAAGCATTTATTAAAAAGCTCAATATGACTTGTTTAATAAAGTTGATGTCTTGTTACATAAATGTTCTTGGGGAAATTCTTGAAATAATATTTATTAATTTGCATCATCCCCATTTATTAATTTCCTAATGATTGAGATTTGACACATTCAAATAGGAATTGGTTTATTTCATTTAATAAAGGAAGGATATCATTTCAACTTGATTTATAATTATACTCATTTACTTTTGGCTACATGTTTGATCCATTTTTATAGACTCTAAATGGACTATAAATGCATGGATTGTAAATTATTATGAACATATAAACTTTAATATTTAAAAGAAATATATAATAAATAGTTTATTTTATTTTAAAAAACTTACTAGTTTTGTTTTGATTTGCCTGTTTGTATGTATATATGTACACCAAAGGCCATCCCTGTGCCTTTAGGAGCCAGAAAAAGGAGCTGGATCACTGGAAAAGCAAAACTCTTGACCAAACTAATGTAAGAAAAAAGATGACTTAATTCAGCTTACAGTTTGAGAGAAGTCCTTCACATCGTATGTTCAATATTGGTTACAAACATCACAAGTTCTGTTTTTATCACTTAAAAGTCTATATAAACTTATCTTTATTAAGAATTGTAGGGGTCTTAAAAAAATGCCTTGTCGGGGGATCCAAGATGGCGGCGAGCAGTGTGAACCGAGTTTGGAGGCTCCAGTGAACAATTCAGGGAATTGCACAGATTTCTGAGCCAGGACCACCGAGGTCCGAACATCACGGCAGCAGGAGTGCTCCACGGTTCGGAGGGACCAGGGTGCGGAGGACCTGCGTGCCCCTGCACACGGGAGGAGCGTGGTTTTTCTCTGATCGGAGCGGCAGCGGCAGAAGCAGCAGCACCAGCGGCACCAGCAACGGCGGCTGAGGTTTGCAGATCATAGCCTTCCGGTGGAGGCCATTGGTGTGGTGGCGGGTGGGAATTGCTGCGGGAGAGGGGACTCGGGGCAGGATTTGGGTCGCGTGGAGCCTTTGGACCCAGACTGGACTCGGCGGACAGTTCGGCCCCAGAGTCCTGGGTACTGGCCCGGCCCAGCAAGCAATTCTGCCTGAGGCACTAACTCAGTGTGGCCACAGCTCCCCTGCTGTGGCACAGGCTCAGTTGAGCTCGCAGCTCCACACTAGGCACTACCTCAGCTCAGCGGCAGATCCCCTGCGGTGACACAGGCTGGGCGGAGCACTTGGTTTCACCATAGGCACTAACTCAGAGCAGCTGCAGTTCTCCTGCTGTGGCGCAGGCTTGGTGACGTGCTCAGTGCCATCCTAGGCACCGCCTCAGCTCAGCGGCAGCTGCCCTGCGGTGATAAAGTCTGGGCGGAGCACTTGTTCCACCACTGGCGCTAACTCAGAGCAGCCGCAGTTCTCCTGCTATGGCGCAGGCTGGACAGAGCTCTCGGTTCCACCAGCTCTAAGACTCTGGTTGGACACAGTGTGCAGTTTGAATCCAGAATTCCTGGCTGAGATTGGTGGTCAGTTCGGGCCCTGAGTCAATAACTGACCACAGCACGCACTTTGGGCCAAAAGGCCCTAGCGGAGCTTGGTGCGTAGTCCCAGCCCAAAAATTCTGGCTGGACCCTGTGTGCATTTTGGGCCCAAAATCCCTAGCTGAGCTTGGCAGACGGTTCAGGCCCTGAGAATCTAGCTGAGTTCTGCCCGTGGTTCGGTCCCAGTGCTCCTGGCTGGACTTGGCAGGGAACACAGAAGGCTGTGGATACCTTGGCCTGGCCCAACGCTCATTCAGAGACCCAGATCAATTGCAGGATCCACAGAAGAGGGGGGCTGAGGATCACTGGCTGTGAGAGACCAGAACAGGGCTAACCTCCTAACATCCACACCAGTGAAGCTTTGAGCTCCCAGCCTAGGGAAATCGTGAGAAAACAAGTGAATCTATCGTCAGACACCCTCCATTCAACTCTGGAAGCTACCCAACAAAAACAAAGACGGCAAGATGTCTAAAGGACAACGAAAAAGCATACGCAAAAAACCCCAAACAACATGGCGTCTCCAGTTCCAGCTAGCCCAAAGAAGACAACCCAGAGAAGTCAAATACAACGGAAATACAAGAAAATGATCTCAAAACCTTAGTAATGAGGATGATAATGGAGGAAACAAATAAAATTCGTAATCAAATGCAGGAAGACGCAGACAAACAGGTGAGAGACATAAAAGAAGCACATAGAGTGGAACTGGAAAAATTGCAGGAAAATGCAAACAACCAGATGAAAGAAATAAATAAAACGGTTTCAAGCTCTGAAGACCTATAAAGAGGCAATGGAAGAAACTCAGGAATATACAAAAAATCAGATGAAAGAAATCAAAAAATCAGTTCAAGATCTGAAAATGAAAATGGATTCAATGATAAACACACATACAGAAGAAAAACGAGAACGTGAGACTCAGAGAAGAAGGCGAGCAACACAGAGGTGAGCTTTTCTAACAGAATCCAAGAGATGGAAGAACGAATCTCAGGGCTAGAAGATACAATCACAGATATTGAATCAACCATTAAAGAAAATGCCAAATCTGGAAAACTCCTGACACAAAACATCCAAGAAATTAAGGACACCATGAAAAGAAGAAATCTTGGATAATAGGCATTGAAGAAAGAGAAGACATCAGACTCCAGGGCCCAGAAACTATTCTCAACAAAATCATAGAAGAAAATTTCCCCAATCTAAAGAAAGAGCTGCCTATAAACATACAAGAGGCCTACAGACACCAAATAGAATTGACCAGAAAAGAAAAACTGCCCGCCACATAATAATCAAAACACAAAACATGCAGAACAAAGAAAAATATTAAAAGCTGCAAGGAAAAAGGGCCAAATAACATTTAATAGGTAAACCTATCAGAATTACACCTGACTTCTCAGCAGAGACCATAAAAGCCAGAAGGGCCCTACACAAGAGATCCTGCAAACCCTAAGAGACCAAAGATGCCAGGCCAGACTACTTTATCCAGCAAAATTATCAATAACCATTGATGAGAAAACCAAAATATTCCATGACAAAAATAAATTCAAACAGTACCTATCCACAAACCAGCTTTACAGAAGGTACTAGAAGAAAAAACTCCATCCCAAAGGGTCAAGCTACAACCAAAACTACCCAGGAAATAGATAACTATCCCATGGCAAAAAACACAACTACACAAAACGCTCGACTAGAAACAACATCAAAATTAAGACTCTTAACAGTCACTGGTCATTAATATCTCTCAACATCAATGGCCTCAATTCTCCAATAAAAAGACACAGACTAACTGAATGGGTACATAAACAAGATCCAACATTCTTCTGCATCCAAGAAACACATCTCACCCATAATGAAAGGCATTACATCAGGGTAAAAGGTTGGAAAAAAAATTTCAAGCAAATGGTCACAAGAAGCAAGCAGGTGTAGCCATTTTAGTATCGAACAAATAGAACTTTCAACCAAAATTAATCAAAAGGATGAGGAAGGACACCTTCATACTCATCAAAGGTAAAGTCAACCAAGAGACATCACAATTCTGACATCTATGCTCCCAATACAAGGGCACCCACATTGTTAAAAGATCTCCTAAAAAAGCTTAAACCACACATCGATCCCACACAATAATAGTGGGAGACTTCAACACCCCCACTCTCACTGAAGGATAAGTCATTGAAACAGAAACTAGCCAAGAAATAACATCATTAACCAATGCCATGGTCAAATGGATCTAACAGATATCTATAGAAACCTTTCACTCAAACAAAGAAGGAATACACCTTCTTCTCTGCACCCCATGGAACCTTCTCCAAAATTGATCACATCGTAGGTCACAAAGCAAGCCTCAACAGATACAAGAGGATTGAAATAATGCCTTGGATCCTATCAGATCACCATGCTCTTAGGCTGCAATTCAACAACAACTGAAATAACAAAAAGCCTACACGTACGTGGAAACTAAACAACTCTCTGCTAAATGACACCTGGGTCAGGGAAGAAATAAAGAAAGAAATCAAGGAGTTTCTGAAATTCAATGAAAATGAAGAAACAACATACCCAAATTTGTGGGATCCATTGAAAGCAGTGCTAAGAGGAAAATTCATAGCACTAAGTGCCTTTAAAAAGAAATTGGAAACATCGCACATAAGCATCTTAACAACACAACTGGAAGCCCTAGAAAAAAAAGAAGCAGAACCACCCAAGAGGAGTAGACGCCTGGAAATAATGAAACTCAGGGCTGAAATTAACAAATTAGAAACTAAGAAAACAGTCCAAAGAATCAACAAAACCAAAAGCTGGTTCTTTGAGAAAAATCAACAAGATAGACAGACCATTAGCCAAACTAACTAAAAGGCAGAGAGACAGTATTGAAATCAACACAATCAGAAATGAAAAGGGAGACATAACAACAGACACTGAAGAAATTCAAAGAATCATAAGATCCTACTTTGAAGGCATATACGCCACAAAATTTGAAAATCTAAGGGAAATGGACCATTTCTTGAACAATTTCACTTGCCAAAAGTTGAATGAAGAACAGATAAACAAGCTAAATAGTCCCCATTTCCCCTATAGATATAGAAGCAATCATCGATGGTCTCCAACCAAAAAAAGCCCAGGGCCAGATGGTTTCAGTGCAGAATTCTACGAGACCTTTTAAGGGCGAGCTAATTACCGATACTCTTCAAGCTACTCCAAAGATAGAAATGGATGGAAAATTACCAAATTCATTCTATGAGGCCATAGTCTCATTGATACCTAACCCTCACAAAGACTAACAAAGAAAGAGAATTTCAGACCATTTCTCTTATGAACATAGATGCCAAAATACTAATAAAAAATACTTGCAAAACGAATACAGGAGCACATCAAAGATATCATTCATCATGACCAAGTAGGCTTCATTCCAGGCATGCAGGGATGGTGTAATATATGGAAATCCATCAATGTAATCCACCATATAAACAAACTGAAAATAAAAAACCACATGATCATCTTGAATGCAGAGAAAGCATTTGATAAAATTCAACACCCATTCATGTTTAAAGTTTTAGAGAGATCGGGGATACAAGGCACTTTCCTCAACATAATAAAGGCTATATACAGCAAGCCAATAGCCAAAATCAAAGTAAATGGTGAGATACTTAAGGAAATTCCTCTCAAATCGGGAACAAGGCAAGGCTGCCCACTCTCTCCATATCTCTTCAATATAGTACTCGAAGTTCTAGCTAGAGCAATAAGACAACAAAAGGAGATCAAGGGTATCCATATGGGAAAGGAGGAAGTCAAATTATCCCTGTTTGCAGATGATATGATAGTGTACATAAGTGACCCTCAAAACTCCACCAGAGAACTCCTAAAGCTGATAAACACCTTCAGCAAATTGGCTGGATACAAAATTAACTCAAAAAAGTCTGTAGCCTTCCTATACACAAATGACAAGCTTGCAGAGGAAGAAATTAGGAAAACCACACCCTTCACATTAGCCACAAGCAATATAAAATATCTAGGAGTTACCCTAACTAAGCAAGTGAAGGACTTGTATGAAAAAAATTTCAAAACTCTGAAGAAAGAGATTGAAGATGACCTGAGAAGATGGCATGATCTTCCTTGCTCATGGATCGGGAGAATTAACATAGTAAAAATGGCCATCCTACCAAATGCAATCTACAGATTCAATGCAATCCCTATCAAAATAACTACACAATTTTTTAAAGACATTGAAAGTTCAATTCTGAACTTCATATGGAAAAACAAAAAACCCAGAATAGCTAAAACAATCTTGTACAATAAAAGGTGCTCTGGAGGAATCTCCATACCTGATTTCAAACTGTACTATAAAGCAATAGTAATTAAAACAGCATGGTACTGGCACAGCAACAGGCTGGTTGATCAGTGGAATCGAATCGAAGACCCAGATATGAATCCACACACATATGGTCACTCGATTTTTGACAAAGAAGCCAAATCCATTCAATGAAAAAGGATAGCATGTTCAACAAATGGTCTGGTCTAACTGGAGGTCTATGTGTAAAAAAATGAAACTTGGACCCATATTTGTCACCTTGCACAAAACTCAAATCCCAAGTGGATTAAAGACCTCAACATAAAACCAGAGACACTAAGCACTTAGAAGAAAAAGTGGGAAGAGCCTGGAAACATATTGGCACAGGAGACAACTTCCTGAACAGAACACCAACGGCCCAGGCGTAATGTCCACCATTAATAAATGGGACCTCATGAGGCTGAGAAGCTTCTGTAAGGCAGGAGACACTGTCAAGAGAACAAAGTGACAGCCTACAGACTGGGAAAAAATCTTCACCAACCCTACATCTGACAAAGGTCTAATATCCAAAATATATAAGAACTCAAGAATTAAACACCACCAAACCGAATAACCTAATTGAGAAATTGGGCTTGGAACTAACAGAGAATCTCAACAGAGGAGTATCAAATGGCTGAGAAACACTTAAAGAAATGCTCAACCTCCTAGTCATCAGGGAAATGCAAATCAAAACAACTCTGAGATTCCATCTTACACCATCAGAATGGCTAAGATCAAAATTCAAGCGACACCACATGCTGGCGAGGATGTGGGGAGAGAGGAACACTCCTTCATTGCTGGTGGGAATGCAAACTAGTACAGCCACTTTGGAAATCTATCTGGTGCTATCTCAGAAAAATGGGAATAGGGCTCCCTCAAGACCCAGCTATTCCACTCCTTGGAATATACCCAGAAGATGCTCCAGCACACAACAAGAAACTTGCTCAACCATGTTCATAGCAGCCTTATTCATAATAGCCAGAACATGGAAAACAGCCTAAGTGTCCCTCAGTAGAAGAGTGGATAAAGAAACTGTGGTACATATACACTATGAATACTACTCAGCTATTAAAAACAAGGAATTCCCGAAATTTGTGGATGAATGGATTGAGCTAGAAATGATCATAATGAGTGAGTTAACCCAGAAGCAGAAAGAATCAAATGGTATATAATCACTTATATCTGCATACTAGCCCAAGGGGCATGTCCCACAAAAGCCTTCACTTACCAGGAAACTGGGACAGAGGGGAAGGCATCCTATTGGGACTCTAAATGAGAGACGCATGGGAGAACAGCAAAATAAAAGGATCCAGAGGGTCCTAGAAACCTACAAGTAGAACAATATGATAGGCAGATTTGGGCCCAGGGGTCCCACTCAAACTAGGCACCAGCCAAGGACAATACAGGAGGTAAACTTTAACCCCTTCCCAGATCTAGCCAATGGTCAGAATATTCTCCACAGTTGAGTGGCGAGTGTGATACGACTTTCTCACGTACTCTGGTGCCTCACATTTGACCATGTCCCCTGGAGGGTGAGACCTGGTGGCACTCAGAGGAAGGACAGCAAGTAGCCAAGAAGAGACTTGATACCCTATGAGAATATATAGGGGGACGTAATCCCCCTCAGGAACAGTCATAGGGGAGGGGAATAATGGGAAAATGGGGAGGTGGAGGAATGGGAGGATACAAGGGATGGGATAAACATTGAGATGTAACAAGAATAAATTAAAAAAAAAGAAAAAAAAAAAAAAAGAATTGTAGCTGAGACTTCTTCCTCTGTGGCATGGCATGGCCACCCTGCCAGGGGGAAGTGATCAACTTTGGGGACCTATAGTCCATGTTATTAGTCTCTACTCTCCATATTGTGGAACCCACCAGGAGACTGTACTGCCTATCTACTATATCTGAGCAGAGGGTCTAGTCCACAACATACATAGTCCTTGGTGGCTGCATCAGTCTCTGTACTGTAGTGTGGTTATCCTGTATTATACGGCTAATATCTGCTATGAGTGGGTATATACCATGTGTGTCTTTCTGGGTCTGGGTCAGTTTTACAAATAAGCTTAGTTGTTTAGGGGTTAAGATGTTTTTATATCTGGATACATGTTTTAAGTTGATAATGATGAAAATGATAGATATTGACATACATTCAGAATTTTAGATGCATCAAGATAGAAAAGAAGTTTTCTTCAAGGCTGTCAAATACAAATAGCCAAAACACTATGAATGTAACATTTACATAATTTCTGATTGTTTCCTGTTTCTCCTTGCTATTGGTTGTTTATTATATATGTGTATAGTAATATGTAAATGTATACGTAAAGAAACAAGATCAGAAAAAAATAATTGTAGCTGATATGGGTGTGGTCATGCACGCCTATAATTACAGCACTTAAGATGCAGAGGCAGGTGGTTTGCTGTGAGTTCAAGGCCAGCCTGGTCTAGAAAGTGAGTCCAGAACAGCCAAAGGCTAGGAAGAGAAAACCTGTCTCAATGCCTGCCCCCCCCCAAAAAAAAACCCAACAAAACAAAACAACAAACCCAACAAACAAAGAAACTTAAAAAAAATAAAAATAAAACAACAATAACAAAAAAGAGTTGTAGCTGAGTCGTGGTTTTATGATATATAGAAGATAATCATGACACAAATCACAGAAAATATCTTCAATAACCAATTTCTATGGACACTTTAAAAAAATGTGCCTAATTAAGGATCCTAACCTATTACACTATAATTGATGAACACTTTATTTAGAATTTCTGCAATGAGCTCTTCTACTTTAGGAGTATTTTCCAACTTCCATATATCCAAAATTTCCCACCACAAGTTTCTGTTCAATCAAGATTCCCAATAAAAATATGAAAGGATTTCAGTATTCTTTAATTCTATCTCAGAGAAATAAGCCTTAAAAAAAGTTACAGAATTAGTATATTCGAGTATGGTTAATTTTTAATATAAAGATTTTATTATTCTCAGTAAATGTATTACAAAAAATTAAAATCTCTATAATTATAAGGCTACTAATTTCTTTCCTTTTATACAATAATAGCAGTAGGAACTGCAATGCAAATCAGGTTCATAACCTACCACTTTTGTATCTCTCTTTCCACTATTATAGGAGACAGAAATAACTATTTTGAAATAAAACCTATTGTACACAGTCATAATTTAATCTATTTTAAATATCTTTAAACAACCTTGCAAAGGGGTCATGGTCTTTTGCAAGGCGTATTTTCTTCTAAAGAAATACCTTTGAGTGGTTAAGGGAAGAAGCAGGCATTTTCAATACCCTTTAAACATGAAGAGGAAAACTGTTATTTTAAAAGCCTGGTAATTATTAACTTGAGATCTAAAGGGCCAATTTGCAGCAGACATTTTAAAGAGGAAAGCTCATTGTCCTGAATGTAACTTATAATTGTTCATGGAATATTTACATATTATAGTTAACGAGAATCCTCAGAACGGGATGTTATTGGAATTTTCTCTTTGGTACCTCTAGCTGCATAACACATTTGAGAAGCATGGTTGTAATATAAAAGAACTACCATTTTCTAAAATGTATTATATACAGAGAAATGAAATATAAAACATCAAGAGAGATTTGGAGTCACTTTAATTCGGTATTTTTCTTTCACGTAGTACATGTAAGAAAAACCGTACCTATTTCTTCTTAACATCTGTCTTAAACAGTAACACTTTTGGTATGCATCATGAGAAGTTAAAATACTCCTTAACCTAAATCTCTAAAAAAAACAAACAAAAACAAAAAACAAAAAAAAAAAAAAAAAAAAAAAAAACAAACCTCTGTTAAATTTAATGTTCTTGGTGCTTATTTAGGCCTCTACTTTTTTTGTATCCGATATTTTTCTAGTTTTGAGTTTCTTCTTGCATCCTGCCTATGGTAATTATTCTTTGTGATATGCTTTCCATTTGGATTTTTCTGATATAAGTGGGATAAGATCATATTTTGCTTCTGGTTTTAAAGTGTGTGTGTGTGTGTGTGTGTGTGTGTGTGTGTGTGTGTGTGTGTGTGTGTGTGTTAACAGATACATATAGCTAAACTGCATAGATGTTAAGAACAATTTGAAGATTTCTGCTTTCCCTTCACTTTCGTGACCTGGAGATTGAACTCGATGACCTCTTGATTGTACTGTAACTGTCTTTACACACATTTTATTTTCCAGTTATTGATTTCATTAAGCACGAGTTACTTCAAGTCAACTAACATTCTTGCAATAGAACGGACTCCTTTTTCCTTTTAAAAATAGAATTTTAATATATTTTGATCATTGTCTGTCCCTTGCAAATTCTCACCACTTCCCTAAATACCAAAATTGGTGTTTTTTTCTTCTTGTTTCACAGGGGAAAACCAAGGGAGGCAGTAACAAAATGAAAATCAAAATAAGCCAACAAAGTAGATCCCAGTTGAATGTAGCAGCTGTGGTGTCTTGAGTCCTAGAAAAGTATGGTGGCTGTGAGGTCTGTGAAAAAGAGCTATTTTCCCACGTGGGTGTGAAGTCACAGAGAATGGAAAAAATCACAAGAAAAGAGGGACGGTAATATGGTGACACATTAGAGGGACCACGTATCTGTACCAAGAGGCTGAGTATCAAGGAAATAGAGATGAACTGGGAGGAGAGGTTCAAGCATACAGGCTGTAGCAAGACTAAGGATAAATCTGGAGACACTGGAGTGGAGAGCAGAAAAGACTATGAGGGTCCCTGACCTGAGTCACAGCTAAGGTTAGAAGCTTACCATTTCTGGGAAAAAGAAGTACTGCATTATCTTGTACAAAAAGGACTGGGGATGTGCCACAAGATAAGAATAAAAGGGACCATCTAGAATAACTTACCATCCCCTCCTAACATGTCATAAAATATGTGTCCTTTTTATAATTTTATCTGTATTTCTGTATATGAAGGCTTCCATTTTTTTAATAGTAATATTTTTTCTTTGCTTTCATCTTCTAGTAGGTGGTGTGTGTGTGTGTGTGTGTGTGTGTGTGTGTGTGTGTGTGTGTGTGTGTGTGTGTGTTTTGTGGGTAGTGTGTGTGTATATGAGCTATATTAATCTGGTTTCTACTTAGAGCTTTTTGTATTTCTCTTTAATCAGCTGATAGTATAGAGATAATTTCTATGGGTATATACAGCATGTGTATGTGAGAGAGAAAGTGATTTTACTTTATTTTCTCTTTTCTTCTCTCTTATATTTCAATTATGCATGCATATGATACAGTTTTTAAAATCTTATCACATATAACCCATGATGTGCTTGTTTTTCAGTATTATTCTTTCTTGCATATTAGTAGAACAATCTTTCTATTAATATATATTTGTGCTCAAGGCTTGTAAGTTTATATTTCAATCTATTGCTACTCGTTCAGGTTATATTTCATTTTATATCATCACTTCTAAGTTTTAAAATAATTCTCCTTTTTCTTTTGCTTATTTGAGTTTATATCCTATTTTGTGACTTGTTTTTGAATGTCTTTCCATTTACCCATTATAGCATTTGAGGCATTAGTTATATTCACATTAATTTCATAATAGTAATTCTAAACTAATTTGTGAGTCTTATTTTATATGAAATTTGTCTTCAGTCTATTTCTTGTCACACACATATAGTTAATTAAAATATATTTTGTGCATAAAAGTTTCGTAGAATGTATAGCTTCACCATTTGCTTGCTTTGTTTCCATCAAGGCCAAAGATGCCATCAAGTCCTCTAGAACGGATTTACAAACAGTTGTGAGCCACTATGTAGGTGCAAGGACAACCTCTAGCCTTCTGGAAGAACAGTCACTGACCTTACCTCCTGAGTCATTTCTCCAGTCAAGGATTTGCAAACTTTTTATTAATTAATTTATGTATTCACTTGGCATCCCAGTCATAGCCCCTCCTCCTTTACTTTCAGTCCTACCCTCTCTTCCTCATCAGCCTCCCTATTTCTAATTTAAGTGAATCCACCATCCAACCCAGCTCATCAAGTTGCATCAGGACATAGCTTTTCCTCTTCCCTTGAGTCCTGACAAGGCACTCCCATCTAGGAGAAGTGATCAAAAAGCAGGCAACATAGTCCATGTCAGAGACAGCCCCCACTTCCTTTACTAGTGGACCCACATAAAGCACGACCTGCTCACTGGTACATATATCTAGAGGACCAAGGTCTAGTCCATGCTTGGTCTTTGGTCTATGTTTTAGACTCCAGAGGCTCCTCTGGGTCCTGGTTAGTTGACTCCATTGGTATTCTTGAGTATCTCTTGTTACCTCTGGTCATACACACAAAAGATGCTGCACAAGACAACAAGGGAATTTTCTTAACTATGTTCATAGCAGTTTTATTTGTAATGGCCAGAATCCAGAAGCAACCTAGATGTCCCTGAACCAAAGAATGAATATAGGAACTGTGGTACATTTACATAATGGAATAATACTCAGCTATTAAAAACAAGAAAAATGATGAAATTTGAAGGCAAATGAATGGAACTAAAAATGTTCATCCTCAACTAGGTAACTCAGACTCAGAAAGACACACAGGGTATGTACTCACTTATAAGCAGATTTTAGCCATATAGTACAAGATACTACAATGCACAGATCCAAAGAAAATAAGTAACAAGGAGGACTCAAGGGAGGATGCTTAAGTCCCACTCAGAAGGGGAAATAGAATTGGCAGAAGTAGCAGTTGGAGAGAGGGAACAAATTGCAAGTTTTTATTTGTGAATCAGCCATGATATTCTGGGCCATAGTAAGTGAGGAAATGTCAGTGGGTGGTGAAGAATTAATGTTAACATGGCTATGTTGGACTGAGTTCCTGAATCCTTAGTCTCTTGTGCTAGAGACTTGAGCTGGTACTGATGGCCTTATTGAGTTTCTTTGGTTCTACACTCAGTCTCACATGTTTGAGAGACATTGGCTTCCTGCTTCATGACCTTCAATAATAAGTGTCTAAGTTCATTTTGTTCCACTAAGGTGAGAAAGGAAGACAGTTGGGTGATGGTCATCCTCCAGTGTCTAAGCAGACTTTTGCTTGGCTTTTTGTGTGGAGTATATATCTTTAGGATTGGCAGCATTTAGGATTTATTTCAGACAGACTGCTTTTCTCTCTCTCTCTCTCTCTCTCTCTCTCTCTCTCTCTCTCTCTCTCTCTCTCTCTCTGTCAAAACCACAAAGGGAGTTTTCTTATATCTTCCAAAGAGAGAACTGATGGATTCCCAGAAAGTGGACCAAAATGTTGAGAGGAATTTAAGGTTGCACCTCAAGAGATTTTTTTTAATTAATTTATTCTTGTTACATCTCAATGTTTATTCCATCCCTTGTATCCTCCCATTCTTCCCTCCCTCCCATTTTCCCATTATTCCTCTCCCCTATGACTGTTCCTGAGGGGGATTACTTACCCCTGTATATGCTCATAGGGTATCAAGTCTCTTCTCGGCAACCTACTGTCCTTGGTCTGAGTGCCCCCAGGTCTCACCCTCCAGAGAACATGGTCAAATATGAGACTCCAGAGTACGTGAGAAAGTCATATCCCACTCTCCACTCAACTGTGGAGAATGTTCTGACCATTGGCTAGATCTAGGTAGGGGTTTAAAATTTACCGCCTGTATTGTCCTTGGCTGGTGCCTTAGTTTGAGTGGGACCCCTGGGCCCAAATCTGCCTATCATAATGTTCTTCTTGTAGGTTTCTAGGACCATTTGAGTCTTTCTGCTTCTAGGTTAACTCACTCATTATGATCATTTCTAGCTCAATCCATTTATCCACAAATTTCAGGAATTCCTTGTTTTTAATAGCTGAGTAGTATTCCATAGTGTATATGAACCACAGTTTCTTTATCCATTCTTCTACTGTTGGACACTTAGGCTGTTTCCATGTTCTGGCTATTATGAATAAGGCTGCTATGAACATAGTTGAGCAAATTTTCTTGTTGTGTGCTGGAGCATCTTCTGGGTATATTCCAAAGAATGAAATAGCTGGGTCTTGAGGAAGCCCTATTCCCATTTTTCTGAGATAGCACCAGATAGATTTCCAAAGTGGCTGTACTAGTTTGCATTCCCACCAGCAATGAAGGAGTGTTCCTCTCTCCCCACATCCTCGCCAGCATGTGGTGTCACTTGAACTTTTGATCTTAGCCATTCTGATGGGTGTAAGATGGAATTTCAGAGTTGTTTTGATTTGCATTTCCCTGATGACTAAGGAGGTTGAGCATTTCTTTAAGTGTTTCTCAGCCATTTGATATTCCTCTGTTGAGAATTCTCTGTTTAGTTCCATGCCCCATTTCTCAATTGGGTTATTCGGTTTGGTGGTGTTTAATTTCTTGAGTTGAGATTCTTATTCCAGAATCCTTCCACACTCCTTCACCATCACCACCAACTAATCAAATTATCATTGCAGGCTGGGACTTTGGCTGTAGATCCTTCACTGTGGTCTCAACTTTTGGTTGGGAGCTCTCCCTGTAACATAAGTTCTTTAACAATAAGAACAGTCATTTGGTTGGAGATCTGTTCATCATTTCCCGTGTTATACAAGTGTAACTCTTCCTTAGCTCCTTATGTGGCTAAGAGAAATCTCTTGTCTGGTTTAGTAATGCTTCAAGCACTTGAGTCAGTACACAACACCTTCTCTATGTATAGTGACATGGGCACAATTATTATCATTTACTTTCAAACTAGGCTGAAGCAACATTCTTAGGTTGTCCCAATTTGTCTGCAGTAGAGTTGGCTTGTGATATTTGTGGATTATTTTACGAAAACCCCTAGGTAAAACAACAGGCATCTTACTTCCAAGGTGTGAAGAAAGCACATCCATAGGTGCGTGAATCCTGGGGGAAGGTGGCTGAAAGAAAGTAATTCGACTTAGTGATTATTAGAAATATGCCCCAAAATCATTATGAATTGATACCTTTAAATTTTCAGTAGCTTAATTTTTAAAAGCCAATTTTAGAGTTTAATTTGTATTTAATAAACACAGTTTTTTTTCCCTCAGAATAACACTTTTTCCTGAATGAGGATATCAAGTACATTAATCATGAGGGCACTTTCTCGAGTGAAATACTATTTTTATTTTAAACATCATATGTTGAGAAGAAGTAAAAAATAAAAAAAAAACACTCAATTATTACAACCACGATGGAAATACATTTATGACTTGAGATGTTTAGAGATGATCTGTTCCTGAAGACTTTTCCACAATGTTTTGAATCTTCATGCAAACCATAAAGCTCTGAAGCAAGAATAAAACTTGAAAAGTTGTTTTTCTCTCCAAAATGTTTTAATCTTTTCAAAAATTTATAGTTCATACACAGAACTAGGAGTTCGACACAACCTTCCAGTGATTTTAGTCCTGCTATCATCTTGTTGCCTGGCTTCTCTGGGAGCCTTTTCTGCTGAAGTATACATTGAGAAACACAGATCAGACAGAGTTTGGACCCTGTTTCTTTTTAAATTCTAGTTTACTTTGGATGTACTGCTTGAAGACCATAAAGTTTCTTCATATCTTCATCTTTTTTCAAATTTTTGAATTTGCTTATTATTTTTATTATTTATTTATTTGTGTGTTTATTATTTATGCTTTCCTTATAGGCAGAATCTGGTTCTGTAGAACATCCCAGTCGAGGGCCACCCACTTTGTGGAAGTTCTCAGATAGTGGATAATTTCATTGTTATCTGCCTTTTTTTCTAGGTTACTGTCTCAATCAAGACAATATCCCTCAGTTTTTGCTGGTCTCCGTCAGCAGTCCTGGGTTGCTGTAGTCAACATTTTTGATTACCTTAGGTTCTCCACACACTCCAGTCAGATAGCACAGGCTATCCCCTTCCCCACCCTTGTGTTGTGAAATACCAATAACATGTAGGCCTAGCTGGTGCTTGCTTGTGTCTTATGATACCGTTTAATTTTCTGCGAATAATATGATGATATTTAAATTTCATGTCCACTCACTCTGTGTGCTTCTATGTACTGATAGAGATCAAAAACCAACTTTATAAGCTTTACATATATTTCCCTGCTAAGTCAGGTAAATAGGAGTTTATTTAATAGATTTCCCCCTCCTTCTCCTCCTCTTTTTTCTCCTCTTCTCCAACATAACAGCCACAAAACAATAATTTTGCCATTAGTGTAAGACGTCTGAATGTGTCTTCTATATGTGTTTTTCTCAGTATGTTTTTAGTGTTTTATAGCTTTACATATATTCAAAAGCTTGTGTATTTTGTGACAATTCCTTAGTTTAAATCAATATATGAAGCGTTCACGAACTTTTTATGAGCAATGTGAACATAACCACCTGTTATATATAGTGAAACTTCCTTTCTCCACTGTGTGTGTTTGTGTGTGTGTGTGTGCATGTGTGTGTGTGTGTGCATGTGTGTGTGTGCATGTGTGTGTGTGCATATGTGTGTGTGCATGTGTGTGTGTGCATGTGTGTGTTACGTGTATGTGTGCGGCTACAAAAGGATATGTCTATATATAAGTAGGTAGAGCAAGTGAATGTGGAGGCTCAGGGTTAAGATTGAGAATCATCTTAATTTGTCCACTCTACTTATTAATTTAGGCAGGTTCTCTCAATCAAATCAATGTTTGTGATATGACTAAATCTCACAAGTCGTCTTGCTCTTGAGATCTCCTGTCTGTTTCTTCCTATTCTGGGTTAGGACAGAGGCCCACTGGACATCTCCTAGATTCAGGTGTTCACAACTACAGTGCCATTAGGTCACTCTGGGATAGTTATTTTACAAAGTGGAACACGAATTACTATCAATCACATAGCACACACATGAGTGCTGCATGGATTAGGGAAATTATATTTGTAAAGCTTTTTGGAGTTCATCTCAGGAAAGACAGTTAATAGAAAACATATTTTTTTTGTTGCAAGACTCTCCCAAAGCAGCTTGCAGACATTCAGTGCTGGTACATTAATTGCAATTGAAGTGAATTGTCAATAGCTTTGTGTAGACTTTATGGGAAAAGCATTAATTTACATATTAAGGTACTCCAAGGGTGTTTATAAAATTCTTCTTAAAGCATAGTTTGAATAGAGTTTCTTAAATAAGCATTTGAATTTGTATGACTATGTAATGATTGGTTTTCTATTTAATGATTAGTTTTCTAGAAGATTCAAATGTGAAGCAAGTTTATACATAGTCTGAGAAACACATTGTTAACAATATAAAATATTTATGAGTAAAATTTGTGTCATAATAAATATTTAAGTCACTACTGTACAATTTATAATGTATAATATATCTAAATCTCTGTCTGCCTTATGTTACTCAAATGTATTTTAATTTACTTTTAAAATAAATTAATCCATTTTTTAAATGAATAGTATATATAAAAAATGTTTGTGTTTTGTTAAATATTTTTATAATAATTCTAAGGGGCAGGTCCCATGAAAGCCTTCACTTACCAGGAAACTGGGACAAAGGGGAGGACCTCCTATTGGGACTCTAGATGAGAGAAGCATGGGAGAATGACAAAGTAGAAGGATCCAGAGGGTCCTAGAAACCCACAAGTAGAACATTATGATAGGTTGATTTGGGCCCGGGGGTCCTGCTCAAACTATGGCTCTAGCCAAGGACAATACAGGCCGTAAACTTCAAACCTTTATCCAGATCTAGCCAATGGTCAGAACATTCTCCACAGTTGAGTGAGGAGTGGGGCATGACTTTCATATGTACTCTGTTGCCTCATATTTGACCATGTCCCCTGGAGGGGGATACCTGGTGGCACTCAGAGGAAGGATAGCAGACTACCAAGAAGAGACTTGATACCCTATGAGCATATAAAGGGGGAGGAAGTCCCCCTCAGGCACAGTCATAGGGGAGAGGAGTAAGGGGAAAATGGGAGGGAGGGAAGAATGGGAGGATACAAGGGATAGGATAACCATTGAGATGTAACAAGAATAAGTTAATAAAAAAATTTTTAAAAGTTTATAGTTATTTTAAATTGGAAGAAATTTTGTAAATTTAGAGGATTAAATATATTATTAGGAAGACATTTGTTTCACTATGTGAGAACAATTAATAAGTGTCCTTTCATGGCATTGATTTACAGTCATACCTAGCTGCAAAGTCAGTTTAAACAGTTCTATATATTACTATTAGTCAACTGTCTGAACTTATAAATATCGTTTCTCATATATTACATCCAGAGTACAGTTTTCCATCCCTCCACTCCTCCCAATCCTTCCCCTCCATGTCCCCTTTCCCTAGATCCACTGCTCCCTACTTCTTTTCATAAAAGAGCAAATGTTCCATGAATATCAACTGAACAAGGCATACCAAGTTAGAGTAAGCCTAGACAGAAAGTGTCATATCAAGGTTGCAGGGGGCAATCCACAAGAAGTTTTGCTATTTTCTTGACAAAATACATAAAAAGCAGTAACTTAAGGCAGGAATGTTTTCTGTAGTTTCACTGTTCAAAACATCCAATCCTCATTGTGGAGTTGGGAGAAAGCAGTAGCAGGAGACTGAGACTCTTCCTCCTCATATATTGAAAACCCAGAAAGCAGAAATGGAAACGCAAACAGAGCAGAGACATGAAACCACAAAGCCCACCCCTAATGGATCATATCTTTAGTGAGACCTCACCTCCTAAAGTTCCTTCGACCTTCCAAAAGAGTGTTGTGAGTTGCTGAATATGGATAGAGGTTCTTTCATACTCAAAATATAATATTTTTATACACTAGGAAGCATTATAAAACTGAATATAGATTCTTGGTTTCCCCTCATTTTTTCTTAAGGAAATATCTGAAATTGTTAGTATATTGGAGACATCGGGCTCAGAAAAGTAAAGACAGCGTATGGATATGTCCAAGTGATTATTGACTGTCAAGATTCTGCCTGTTGTGATCAGATATCAAAGTTTCAGTTTCTTTCTTCAAATAGATCTGTGAACCTCTTACACCTTATAAAATGTATATACATAAGGATGATTAACAAACGGACTGTATTTTCATGGAATCTTTACATTTATTCTATCCTATTATTTCAATCAAACCTTGTCCTCTTACAATGCATGACAAAATATTTAGACAGTCTTCAGGAATCTATCTATACCTACATTGTTTAATACTCTTGTTCTACAGATTTCTCTGTGAATGATATGACCAAACAGAATAGTCACACATGCCATTTTGAGAGGTATCAAAAGTTAGATTGTATTTTTGTTGTCCTCTCTAATTTTAAATTCCAGTTATTATCAACAGAAAATACAAATAATCTTGGAACTTGAAATAAATCCATTGTTTTCTATCAACTGTGGAAAGTCTCACTGTGACTATAGCTGGGAGGTAGGTATGTGATGGCCAGTGCCCTTTGTTCATATTTTCATACCTACAAACCTGCTCTGTCCAGATTTTCAGACAAACTCTTCAATAGGTGATATATTCTGTCAAAATGTTCTTAACCTTTCCAGCACTGACTACAATATTACTCACTTAATGAAAACCTGAAATAATTGCATACCAACTTAGTATTTCATGATCAGATGCTCATCGTTAAACTTGTAGTGAAGCAGAGTTTCCTAACAAATGGAAGTTAATTCTCTATTTTAGAAATCACAGCCATGATCTGAAATATTAAGTTGTTATATTACTGCTCTTTAACTGAAGCTTTATCAGAGGAATAACCAAACTGATTGATGACAATGACAAGCTACTATCACTATCAGAACTTCAAAGCTATGCCACCCATGTGGTCACAAAATTTATAATGCCCTCTCTCTCTAAGATGAAAAGTCTACTTGTTCCCTGAGACTCTCTTGCAATTGCTAGCTTTCTAAATCTTCTGAAATATTACAAATAGTGTTTCAGTTGCTTCTTACATGTATACTGTCTAAACAGAGTCACTCCACTGTCACTGGAATTCTGAGAGTAACATCCAGAAGAACCACAGGAGGAGGGGAGGCAGAAAAGAAGAACAAAATAATATTTTGAAAAATGCTACGATAAAACCCAACTTTTGTATGTTAAGAAATATTAATTAACATGTACATTTTTGTAATAATAAGTACTTTAAAACCTCTAAGTGGCCCGGATAAGGCTTAACAGATTTCTTGCACAATATATCTTATAATCTTCAATAATTTTCCTCTATGCTTTTATTTTATATCCATATTTAAATTATGTAAGGTACTAATGACTTTCCTTCCCTTTTTTGAAAGAGTTAACATGATATAATCCATATAATAATAGGTAGATATATTATTATTATTTTTGCTATTTAGAATATCAATCTCAAGGGTTTGGACTAGATGACATGAAAAGGCAAATGCTCATTTTGGTTTTAGACAGGATGGTGCTTGTGCATATACTCTTGTCACTGCCATAAAAACATTAAAATAGATTTTTATAGTGATAATAATTGAAATGAATGGTTTCTCAAGGGCAGAAATGTTGGTCTGTATCAGCACTGACACAATTTCCAATTTAGTAGAGAAGATGGGTTTATGCCATGCTTAATCTTATTTCCCTAAGCATATACATATATGAATTCAGTAGTTATAGAAACCAGAGAAATTAAATCAGCAACAATTGATAGAGGGAGCCATCACTCCTCCGATTATTAACACTTTGCTCTCAAAATTCAATTGAAAAATAACCATAAAATTTAATAATGCCTTGCTTTATGATGAATATAAACTATTTTCTGCCACAATATCTTTTGCTACATGAGTAAGAAAGTGAACAGGGAACTTTCATGATGTTGTAAGCATAGCTTTTCTTGGTGGATGCAATATTCCACTTACAATTAAATAGGAAATTCAGTTGAGTGATGTCTAGACTTATATCAACTGTACACAAACTATAGTTACCTGAGAGGATGAAACCTCAATTGAGAAAATGCCTC
Source organism: Acomys russatus (assembly GCF_903995435.1). Taxonomy (NCBI): domain Eukaryota; kingdom Metazoa; phylum Chordata; class Mammalia; order Rodentia; family Muridae; genus Acomys; species Acomys russatus. The sequence continues at coordinate 59,727,949 of NC_067144.1, forward strand.
CATAAAATTGCGTTTTGGGGCAGACTATAAAGCCTTTTATTTTCTTTTCCTTGCAAGAGAATTAAATTGTTTATTGATTATGCATGATAGTAGATGATACACAAACTTCATTCTCCTCGATTATTTTCCCTGATAGCATTATTCAATTTTGATATTTCACAGGCTATGCCAGCAAAAACTTTATAAACAAATTGTGACCTTGCTTGGATGACCTTTTCAGTAGTGAAACTCATTGAAATCACAACAGTAACTGGCGGTTTAACCACACCAAGGTTTTTGAAGACAATGGCTTCTCCACCCAAGCATACATAAATAAATTCTAAATGGAACTTGGCACTATCCTGAAGGAACCCTAACTTCACACTGTTGAGGAAGCTTACCAAATGGCTTCAGAGTAGACTAACTTTACATAGAAAAAAATATCTATTACATTTAGCACTCAACATCATGAGTGAGAAAAGGTCTACAGTAAAACCCTTTGTTGGAATGCTTTACATTTTCCACAGAACAGAAACTAAAATAACCTCTTACACAATTAGGCACAAATATAGTCCTGGAGTTCTTTTTGCCCATATAATGAGTATTATCTAAAATCATGTCTTCTCAATAGCAGCTAGGCCCTGTCACCACTGTGCTTGGCTAAGTTCAGTACCTGCCTCTATGTTCCTGCCTTGTTTGAGTTACTGTCTGCCTCCTTCACTACCCAAATAAACCCTTTACTTTCCAACTTGGTTTTTGGTCATGGTGCTTCATTGCAGCAGTAGAAACCATAAGTAAGACAAGCAATACTAGCTTGTAATGCAAAGTTATTTTGTTGCTTAACTATGACTACCTTGGACTAATCTCTAAGAAAGGTTATTATTCTGATACAAGATAATGTCAAAAGGACACAAGGTAGATTTACAATGTTTTGCACAAAGGTATAATACTAACGATATATCCTAGGTCTGGCCTAATTATTGACATTTTGCATAAGAAATAATATGCTAAACAGTCTCTCATAAATTGTGACTTTTGAGGTCAAAACAAGCAATGAAACAAAGAAACAAAATGGAACTTTTTAAGAACCATTTGGACAGCTCTTTTTAAACTTTCAGTCCTTACACAGATGTTAGGTATTTACTGTGTAGAGATGAAGAAAACACTTTACAAGAAGTTACTCAGTGGATAAGATCACAACCATTTAGATTTCAATATTTATCCATTCTGATTCCTTTTTCTTTCATTACAGGGTTATGTCAGTTATGGTGAAGTATGGTGCTCCATAATGCAGGCAACAGTCCTAGAAGTTTCTATTACAGATCTGCACTTAACTCAAGCTAGACCTGTGGTTTTGCCACAGAAAGATATTGCAATAGGTGCCAAGGGGAAGCAGAGTTGAAATGTATTCATAATTTTTTGTTTGTTTGTTTTCAAGACAGTGTTTCTCTATATAGCCTTGACTGTTCTGAACTTGCTTTGTAGACCAGGTTGGCCCTTAACTCATAGAGTTACATCTACCTCTGCCTGCCAAGTGCTGGGATTAAAAGCAAGAACCATCATCAACAGGCTATTCATAATTACTTTTAACATAGGCATGTAGCAACACAATTAATGGAAAGAAAGATTCTCAGGGAGTAATAAGGCATCCATGAAAGCAAGGGTTCAGACTTGGAGAGGAAAGTGTTGACTGATTTTAGAGAAGCCATATTTACTTTTCCTGGAGGCTGCTGAAGGAACAGCTCAAGGTCTTGCTAAGAACCGTTTTCTTTTTTCGGTAAATGAGATCATGAGACGTGAATCGAATGAGATTGCAGCTGAGAAGGTAAAAACCATAGGTCACAAGGGCTTCAGGGAAGTTAAGATGTTTTTACTGTAAACAAAATTTAAGACTTATTTGTGAGATTTCTAGAAAATATCTGGGAAAGGATTAGAGCGTTACTTGAAGGTCATGCAGGCTTAGACCTCAAGTATGATTCATTGCTTTGAGTATTCTTCTCTATACAGAAAGGATATTATCCTTGTGTTGTCACCTTCATAGAACGTAGTAACTTTTGTGGGATTCTTAATTCTTAGCTGGCAAGAGGCTCAAACTGGACACTTTTTTCTTTTCCTAGTCTGTCCCTGTCCCTTCTTCCTTATTCAGTTACATACATTCCTTGTTTATACTGAACCATCACACTAGTTAAAGTTTGGATCTGAGAGCACTCAGATTAACATATCTCCATCATATTGGCAATGTTCCCAGATGAGTGCTAACTAGCTTTAAAATCTAATTGTTCAAAAATTGACTTTAAACAATTACTTCTTACATTTTGGGGATTAAACTATAGCCAATCCAAGGTGGATTCAAGATCGTGGTACCAATCACACATTGTGTATGATCATCAGAATAGCAGTGATGGACCAAAGACCTAAAGACCAAACTGAGAACTCCAAATTACCAGTGCTGGTGTTTCCCAGCTGAGAGTGAAACCACCTGTGAGAAACACAGAGAGATGGACCTTGGGTCTCCTGGCTAATGCACAGAAAACTCCCTCAGTCCCTGCAGCTGTAGGGGAGTTCTCCAGAGTCTGCGCCAGGCCTTCCTGTACTCAACATCTGCACTCTGTGTCTCACACTGAATTGTGGGACACAAAACACTAGTGTCTGAATTCCCCTGCAGAAAGAAGAATTCACAGTGTGGAACACAGGTAGATCTGTTTTCAGGTCACCTTCTTTGTCCATGGAAATTCCTAGGTTTCACCTCAGGCCACCAGGCTGATACAAAGAAGAGTTGTTAGCCTACGAGCTGCTCTCAAAGGCCAGTAAATGGCATCAGAAACTCTCTCTCACAATACCAGAGAAAGGCAGATGGCTAAAGGCCAGCATAAAAACACAACAAAATCCCAGTTAATATGGCATCTCCAGAACCCAGTTATCCCAAAGAAATCAGCCCTGGACACTCTAACACAACTGAGACACAAGAAAATGACTTTACATATTTCCTTAGGAAGCCGATAATGGAAGAAATGAGTAAATAACATAAAGAAATACAAGCAGATGTAGTCAAATGGACTGAGGCCTTTAGAGAAGCCATGAAAGAGGACTATAGAGGAAATGAAGAAATCACTGGATGAAATTCAGGAAGGTGTAAATATCAAGTAAAGGAAATCAATATAAAATGGTTCAAGATCTGAAGATGAAAATGGAAACAATAATAAAAGCACTAATTGAGGAAATCCTTGAAAGAGAGAACTTAGAGAAGAAAACAGGAACCACAGCGGTAAGCCTTATTAAATGAATACAAGAGATGGAAGAAATAATTTCAGGTGTGGAACGCACAATGGAAGAATTTCATGCAGCCGTCAAAGAAAATGTTAAATCTAAAAAATTCCTGATACAAAACATCCAAGAAATCAAGGATTCCATGAAAAGGCAAAGCCAAACTAACTAAAAAGCAGTGAGACACTATCCAAATCAATAAAATCAGAAATGAAAATGGAGACAGAACAAAAGACACTGAGGAAATAAAATGAAGCATTAGGTTTTAATTCAAAAGCCTATATAACACAAAAATTGAAAATCTAAATAAAAATGGACAATTTTCCTGATAGATTCCACTTACCAAAGCTGAATCAAGATCAGGTAAACAAATTAAATAGTCCTATATCTCCTGTGGAAATAGAAACAGTCATCAAAGTCTCCCAATAAAAAAAGGTACAGTGCCAGAGGGTTTCATCACAGAATTCTACCAGATCATCAAAGAAGAGCTAATACCAATACTCTTCAAACTAGTCCACAAAATAGAAATGAAAACATTACCAAACTTATTCCATAAAGTCACAGTCACGTTTATAGTTGAGCAACACAAAGACCCAACAAAGAAAGAGAATTTCAGACTAATTTATCTTATGAACATTGATGAGAAAAACACTCAATAAAATATTCACAAAATAATTCCAAGAACATATAAAAATTATTTTTTTAATTTTATTTATTTTTTTATTAATTTATTCTTGTTACAGCTCAATGGTTATCCTATCCCTTGTATCCTCCCATTCTTCCCTCCCTCCCATTTTCCCATTATTCCCCTCCCCTATGACTGTTCCTGAGGGGGATTACCTCCCCCTGTATATGCTCATAGGGTATCAAGTCTCTTCTTGGCAACCTGCTGTCCTTCGTCTGAGTGCCACCAGGTCTCCCCCTCCAGGGGACATGGTCAATACCCATGATCAAGTGGGCTTTCATCCCAGGCAAGAAGAGATCGTTCAATATATGTAAATCCATCAATAAGGAAAAAGCAAACAAAACAAAACAAACCCCCCAAAAACACATGATCATCTCTTAAGATGCTGAAAAATCATTTGAAAAACCCACCCTGTTTATGTTTGAAGTCTTGAAGAGATCAGGGATACAAGTATCATACCTAAATATAATAATACAATGGAAAAAGTAAGATATCGTCTTCAACAAAGAGTGCTGATCTATCTGGATGTGTACATGTAGAAAAATGCAAATAGATCCATATTTATCACTCTTCACAATACTAAAGCGCAACTGGATTAAAGACCTCAACCTAAATGCAGTCACACTAAATCTGTTAGAAGAAAAAGTGGAATAGAGCTTTGAACTCATTGGCACAGGAGCAAACCTCCTCAACAGAACACCAATAGTTCTGACTCTGTTCATCCATTAATAAATGAGACCTCATGAGACTGAAAAGCTCTAGTGCTAAAGAAATAATTACATTAGACTTTACAATCATAAGTCTAAATAAAGCAGGTGAGCATTTCACAAGACTATGTAACAAAGTGTTAACTGTGTTTGGGCCTTAGGCTGAGGCTTAACTGAGCTTACAGAAATTGTGGAGTCTGGTTGAAGTAGAAAGCTGGCAAGTGCTTTATCTATGTAAATTAAATGTCTGATGAAAACTTAGGCCAAACCAAAGCCAACATAAAAGTGGGGTGCTTTTCCTGGCATTTTATGACATTGTAATTTTTCTGCAGAGACATAAATTCAGCCTTTTAAAATTTTCCCCGAATCCAGTAAAACTTTTAAAAGAATATAGTTCTAAGTGTTGACAAACACTTTAGATGTGTGAACTGCTTCTTCCCTGTTCTTATATTTACTTATATATTTATATTTACCTCAATTAATTTATTCACTTAGTTTTGTATTTCAGGACAGTATCCCATGTGTGTTAGGATATGCACAAAGATGTATAGGAGATGACTTTAAGTTTGTGGTTCATCTGTCTCTATCTTATAGAGCTTACCCACTGCTGAAGATGAACTCATGGCCTCATGCATGCCAGACAAGTATTCCATCTTCTGAACTACATTCCCCAGCATATCTTTTTCCTCCTTTGAAACATTAGGCACTGACAAATGATCATTTTATTCTGAAGCTTAGTTCATTTCTACTGTGACTCTACCACATTCATCTTTTGCGCATATATATATATATATATATATATATATATACACACACAGTTAGCAATGCACTCATTCAAAACACACACACATACAACACCTACCCATGCCCACAAAACCAATCAGCACCTTTCATACCTCATAGTGGATTATACATATGCACCTGAATGAGAATTATGGCCAATTAACTATTCAAAAATAGTCACAGTATAGTGAGTGTTCTGTTTGTTTTGCTTTGCTTTGTTTTTGCTTTTTTTTTTTTTTTTTTTTTTTTTTGCTATTGTTGTTTTTGGTCAAACTATTTTATTTTCTTTTTCTTATTTCTTTTTCTCTCTCCGTTTTGTCAAACTTTTAATCATTAATGAAGGTTTACTGCTGGAAAGATCGACATACTTCCCTGTTTTTTTTTTCCTATACAGTAATACATATTTAAATAAACAATAGCCATACAAAACAAATACCAAACAAAAGCTGGTTCTGGTACTAATATCACTAATTTTATTAACAAAAATAGCCTCTTTATGAACCACTACTCTCTGACTCCATATTAAGTAATAGCTCCATCTGGTTAGTAAGCTCCTCAGCTACACTGCTGAGAGTTCACAGTTTCCCAGTGTGATATATTCTCACAGCTGCGACAGAACTTATGAATTCTTCAGCTGAGTCTTGACCTGCATTTTCCTTTATTCTCATTCTTCTTCATCATTTATGACAGAGGATAATGGCTATGGAAGCAGGATTGCTGTCCCGAATGTAAAATGGTATTGTTGTAGGATATTGCAGGCAAATTTCAGCCAAGTTTTTACACATTTCTAATTTTCTTAGTTATTTTTAATCTTAAACCCGATCAAATCTTCTGCTTTGTTTTTTAGTTATACAACACTGATTTTCACTTTATGATGTGGACACAAATTCAATACATATATTAAAAAAAAACTTTCTTCTGAATTTCATAGCCTTTTGCCTTTTTATTTCATGCCAATGCTGAGAAATCAACAACAATGACAACAAAAATAAGACAAAACAAAAAGAAACCAACAAACAGAAGGAAACAAACCCTATATATAGAAAGATAAAAAGAAAACCCTGATGTGGAGCTATGTCCTTTGCCAGTAGGAAATTTACTTTTTCTTCACATGTGATTTTTCAAGATATCCTAAATACATGACATATTGACAGACTATCTTCAGCTCTGGAAAGTCAGAAGGTTGCATTAATTCAGAGATCTTTGAGATGATCTACCAGCTTCTGCATAATGAAAATACACTCTTCCAGTAGGTAGCTTAACGTGAGCATAAATCTTACCGTCAAACAATTTCCAAAGCATACACATTGACACTCTCGAATTTGTTAATTTAAATTAGATACTAAAAATTCCTATTTCCTTAAATTCACTTCAAGTTATACCATAAGTAGTTAGGTTAGAAAAAATAAACTAATTTTTTTGATGAAAAGAAACTAAGACTTATTGAAAAGTCAGGAAACCCGAGGTAATAAAATAGATTTAAAAATATTATAATACAAATTATAACTGTGGCAAATATATGAGCAATTTGGAAAATTTGTATAACTAAGTTTAATATAAGTTTAAAGATGTAAAATACAAAAAATGTTAATATTTTAGCTGATTTTTAAATAGATAATAACTTTCATTAAATTACTTGTATAGTTAACCTTTAGAATGGATTTATAGAGATATAAAATGTAACACTGAAATAATATTCTGTGAAGAGGACCTAAGGCCACTGAGCTCATAGATAAGCACTAGAAAAAGCAGGAATGTTAAACATGCAGAGTTTTCTTCTCCAAGGAAGCAATGTATATTATTTTCTGCCCAGAAGGCTGGGAGTGGACGTAGTTAATTTCCATGTTACCTTTGTTATCTATAGGGCCATGCCATACTGGAATATACTGCAATATTATATTTACAGCCATCACTCTTCCTAGACCTTTATCTTGAGCATTGTTCCTCAATCAATAGAACCCATTTTTATGCAAGAGATATGTACTTTGTAAGAAGTTTCAATGTAAACATCCTTTAAGCTTTCCTGTGCACATGGATTGAATTAATTGTTACCTGGAAACCTTTCTAAAGTTGACCCATGCTTAAATATGTCTAAAGGAAGCTGCTGGTGTTAGACTCTTGAGGCTTGAACCAGCACCTGCTATTGAGCCATGTTGAATTGTACTTAATTTCTTATATGGATGGACAATCTGCCTGCCCTGGTATTGTAAAGACCCTAAATCCAGAGATTAACATCCATTTCTGCATATATATTCCACTTCTTGCCACAAACAGTTTAACTTTTTACCTGTAGGAATATGATTTCATTGTCTTGAAGATTAGTTCATGTGGCATGGTTTTTGCATATTGGCATAGGCCCTGAGTTCAACCAACAGTTCTAAGACAAATTTATTTTTTATCAGCATATAAGCATCCAATAAAAGACAATAAAGGATTCATTAATTTGTTACAGCTTCATTTCTTCTACAGTTTTGAAAGAATAATAATAATATGTGACAGACAGATACTCACATGGAAATTAATTTTCTTACGTATATAAATGTAGACTAATATCGCTAATTTTGAAGTTTCAAATCTTAATAAAGCTATGCTCTCTGTTGCCCTGATCCTCCTGAAATACATTTTTATAAATGTCAATTTCTGACTTGAGAGCTGTTATGTGAGTCAATAGAGACACTATATATGGAAAAGTAGCAAATGCTTTATTGTTGTTACCATAATATTAAATGGCAAGTGTTTTCATGTTTACACAGCCTTTTAGAGGAAAAGTGAAAGTATAAAAAATCTAGTCTAAAGCAGAACAAATATGTTCATCAGTAGAAAAAGGAAAATTACTTAAAGCTGATTAAGTGACATTAGTGAGATCAGTCTTTTAAAGGAACAAAGTAAGATATCTAGTTCTAAATCAGCATATTTGTTGTAAAATTTTAATAAAAACAGAATTTACGTGTTTATAGGAGAAAAATATATTCTATCTGTACATACTCTGTATTTGCTGAAGTCCTATTCATATTATTTAATGTCTTGTTATAAAATTATTCTGATACTTAATGTTTTCCTTTGGTGCTAAAACATGCATTCTTAAAAATGTTCAACATTTATTCAAGTGGATCATCTGTATTTGAGGTTTTCTGTAATGCTTTAGCTTATCTATACAAATTCTCTAATGCTTCATCATATTACAATGATGCAAGAAGCAGTTATAATGGATTTGAGGTCTATGGCCTTTTAAGAAATATATGAAAACCTTTTGGATGAATGATTAATACACAGAGCATACAGAGACAGATGGTGCAAGGTCTTTGACATTATACCATGTTAGTATTTCAGACCAGTTTGTTATAGAAAAAGGTCACTCAATATTAGAGACAGCCTGTAGAAAAAAATGTAACCCCAAAGACAGTAGAAATAAAAGTCAAGAATGTGGTAGGAATACCATGACTATTTTCATGATTACAGTGATAGGTGACTATATTAGCGGGCCCTAAATATTTATGTGCAAAAGTGAGGGCTTTTTGATTATGGAATTTAATTCCTTATCTAGTGTTTAAAAGACTCTATGATAAATTCTAGATGACAAGGAAGATCATGACAGCTCTAATTTCACATGCTTAAAATTAACATATAATCTATTATGCAACAAAAAGAGAAAACTTTAAAGAAGAATAGAATTCTAACAATGTTAAAGAATATATGGATTGATAATATTTAATCTACCTTAATGGATTAAAATGACAAATATGATGTAGATTGATTTACATTCAGAATTTTATATGCACTAAGATAGGAAAAGTGTTTTCTTCAAGGCTGTCAAATATAAATAGTCAAAACACTAAGAATGTAACATTTATATAATCCCTGATTGTGTCATGGTTCTTCTTGCTATAGGTAGTTTATTATATATGTCTATGTAATAATATTAATGTATATGTAAAAAGTTAAAAATGTTTTTAAAAGTTTATAGACTACTATAATTTAAGTTAAAAGGCCAATGAAACTAAGTTATTTTGGAAACTTTGTAAACTTACTCAGAAAGAAATGCATCAGTGGCACTTTATCTGATATGAATTCTACCTGCAAACTACATTGTAAGAAGCCTAGAACATGAAGGACAATGCTTGTCCTTTCTAGTGTCCACACCCTAGCATTGAGTCATCTCTTTCTGTTAGTGCTTGTGACATTATTGACTTGCATGCATTAAATAGCATAGATAAGAAACACAATGATGTCTCTTTGGAAGTTAGGAAATGTGTTAGCCTATCATCTTTTACATTATGCCTGAGACTGTCTCTTTGGGGATTCAACTCTCATATCAACTTTCATCTCATGAAAAAACCTAGGAGACAGGCCTTGCTGGGATGTGAAATATAATGGTTCCCAAATTTAGACACTGAGGTTTTTCACATAGAGAATTCAGAAGACATTGTGATTTCAGCCACTATTTGCACTACTTCCTCATGAACAAGAGACATGGGGTGATGTTGAGTATCTATAGTGATACTCAACTTGATAACATATGATAAAGCAGTTGATAAGTAAGCACATTTTAATTAAGAATATGCAAGCAGATATATAAATATGGAAAAGATGAAGACATACCAGATACATGCTTTCAGAGACAGAGTCTTGATAGAAAATAAATGGTGGACAACAGAGTTTGAACTTAAAGAATAAAAAAATATATATTGCTGATTTGTGTCTATTTTAATTTATGTTATATAATTTTTCATATAAAATTCCATAAGCAATGGGAAAGTATTCTCCAAAACAGAGTGTCACTTTATTCCTCTTTAACTGATGCATTTAAAGTTTATTCTCTACTTGTGGATGGTCATTCCATTATGACAAAATTTCATGTTGATAAAATATCAATGCCAGAGCTAATTGGTACTGACAGAAGTATTTGAGAGAATTATCAAATACATTCAACCAAAATTCTAACAGCATGAAATCAATTGCTTTTCTGTTGTTTATAATTTACATTCATTTGTTCAAAATGGAGAGAAAAAAGTGGGAAAGAAAACAGAATAACCTTTTGGGTAACTAACGATTTCTCATTTTTTTTAAACTGGAAAAAAAACTTTATAAATTACCTGACATTGTTGCTAATATTTTAAAAGCTAAAATGTAACAAACAGGACACACAAACTCTAGTTATTACTCATTATATTAATCTGATCTGTGAAAAAATGACATGAAATACATGTTCATGACAGCCTGTATTAGCGAAGGTTCTAATCCACTGAAGTGAACACAGTCATAGGGCAGGCAAGCCAGGAGTGAGTTGTCCATTAATGTTATCCAAAGGTACTGTGAACTGAGCAAATGACTCTTAAATAACAGAGAAACTTGCTTTCTTGCATATGTGCCAATGGCAAGCGGCAGATCCTTGGGTTGTGGGTAATGTAGTTGAAAAGAAGAAAGTGGTTTATATCAATGATTGTCATCTAATCTAGTCCATCCTTTCTTCAAGGAGGTTTGGTGTGGGACACCTTAGAAGGGAAGCAGCAGAACGCTGCTGGAAGGCATATCTAGACTCCTCCTATTGTAAGTTTTCATTAAATCTGCTTTCCCACTACCCCCTCTAGTTTTGGGGAAACTAAGCCAAATGGTGAATTACAGAGCCAAGACTGTGTGAGATGATATAACTATCACAACATATTTTACATAGAAAATGCTACCTTCTTGATATATATCAAATGTCATACTCCAATTATATTTGTAAGGAAAGAGAGAGCTGTCATTTCTTTTACTGAGATCACAAATTCTAAATATGTTGTTAATGCAAATCCTTTTAAGATAAAAGATAATTACTTATAAGTATTTGCTGAAGGTTGTTGTTAATTTAATGTCATAAAGCAGTTGATTGCTCTCAGTATTTAGTTTATTGTTTTAAGTGTACGTTTTTAGACAAGGTGATATTAGCAGAAATATCTTATATGGAATTACGAAATCTGCCCATTTTAGTTGTCAGATTTAAGGGCAATATGAAAATTGGTGGAAACACCTACATCAGAGAACAGACATCTGTATGAACTGTGACTGTTCTGCACTCTTAATCCAAAAGAAGAATGAAAATGTAACAGGAACTCTAGAAATAATTCTAGAATATATGGAGTGGTAGATAAAGTTTAAAGCTTCACAACAACACTGTCCTTTGAAACTGAATTAGTCATGAAGAACAAAATGACATCATTCATTAAAATGTAGTATCAAATATTTGTATGTGGCAGCATTTCCAGTCTCTCATAGGCCATGAGAACCATGAAAAGTTTCACAGAGGAAGCACTAGATAGAGTCTATTGGAATTTTCTTTTCTTGTCTCTGATGCTTAGAAGAGGCCAGATATTGCCTTTTGTTCAGTATCTTGATTCCTTTCCTCTTCATTGAAAACCTAGGTTTTTCTTAGTTGAATGTTTATTCTGATGTGACCCAGCTTTTGGTTCTTTCTGACTATAAAGAGAAAATGAAAATTTTCTCACTTTTGATGCCTAAAGACTCAAAAATGCATCAGTAAAAATAATTGTTGCACTAATGTCATCTCTTCACTATGCATTAGGGAAATTGATAAAAAAAAGTTTCAGGAAAACTATAAATTTTTGTCTCTTATAAACATTTATGTTTATTGCAATACAATTTAATTATTATTAACTATGCAAAAATTAAGTAATTATTAAAACGATAACTCAAGTTTAGTAGTGTATTTCTAAAAATAATGATTGAATACTTTTCTTATGGAATATTAAAGTTCATAGCTCTTATTGAGCCATGAATTGGTTATGTTACTATTGCTATGAGTAGACACCATGATCAAGGCAACTAAAAGAAATGGGCTGGGGCCATTAAAGCCACCAAAACTGTGTATAAGGTAACTCTGAGACATTATGTTATTATTATTATGCCATTTCATAAACATTGCATCTTATTAATTACTAGATTTTGAAAATCTAACACTATCATCTAGATATTGCAAAGTCATATAATTTTCAAAAAAAAATTGCTTGCTCATTAAACCATTCAAGTATAAGGACAAATGAACACTCACACCAGCATGTGCACAAAGCACACTCAAAATCCTTGTACTTAGCAACTCACAAATACATATTTATGGACCACTTTATACCTCATACTCCTATGCCCATTCAAACATGTGTACTCATATCTCTATAATGCACTTGAAATAAAAGATGTATTCATGTTGCAAATCACACATACTCAAAATATAGGTAGTCCCACTTGCCCACAGTCACATATAATGCACAGACTCATAAATATTTACATATATATGCACACTAGCATAACCCCACTCCCAATGGCAACGTAAGACATGTATGCACACACATCTCTATGTACCCTCATAAAAACAGACAATCAAATACTCTGAAGCTCACCTCACACAATAACAAATGCAACATCTGAAGCACATGTAACTTTCATATACACAAGAACACTAACATACATTGACAGTCTCACCATCACACACCCATACATGCTTCAGTGCACACATTCAGACACTGTTTAATTCACACACACCCTTCACCACTCCATTATAAACCCACATGTACACACAGTTATGCAGTAAGTACTTTGAGAGGCCTTGTGTAGATATTTCCCCACTCATATAGTTTTCCCAAAACATGCACATGCACACTAAGTTACACCTTCATGTATAGACTTATATAGGTGACAAATTTGCATATGCAAAACTTAGATACACAATCAAATTCACTTAAATGGACAGTCATATACCTATATTTACATGACTTCTCACATCCACTCTCACATTAGTTCTCTTTAGTCAGAGGGTAAGAGAAATCTAAAATAAGCAAACAAACAAACAAACAAACAAAGTTATTTCAGTCCTCCCTTCCTGCCTTTGAACATCGAAACTTTTGATTTGCAGATTTAGCACCAAGACATTACAAAAAATCCTGCCATATTTCTGTAAATTGATGAGTCAAAATTTTATACTGTGGATAACATCATGGCTTCTAGGAGAACTGAATAGAGAACAGTAGCATCATAGAATGTCTAGCACTCATGACTACATAATGCAGTTCCACTGATAGCGTCTTCCATTTTGCTACAATTCTATCATTCTGCCTGTCTATTTCATATAAACATATCTGTCTGTATTGACTGTGTGTATCTGTCTTTCATCCATCCATTGTTCACTGACCTAGCACTATGAGTGATCTTGTCTATTTCAATTGATAAAACGTTCATTTTGAGCTCACAGAAAATGAATATGAAGACATTTTAAAGTACTTCTCTATTTTTCTCATTCAGTGGTTTATTTATTATGCCTTTTTTTGCCAAAATACTCAGGTTTTAAAAATATAATTTATAATCAGTGTTATACATTGGAGTAGGTGCACAGGAATCAGCTCATTATGGAAATAAAAGCCTGAAATAAATTTTGAAACAGTGTTTTAAATCCTGTGAGTCTTCATGCTTCTTGTTATTGGTAAACTCACTGTGATATGGGTGACTTACCAGAAGTGGCAAAAGATTAATTTACCTCATAAAGCACCATTTCAATTAGACTTGAGACAGCATCCTAAGATTCTTAAATACGTTTATTTCTACAATTCTATTACACAGGCTTATTTCCTTGATAGCTTATCATTTATAGCAATTCTTACAAAATTATTTATTTATTTATTTATTTTACAATATTCTGCATGCATGTGTGCTAGCAGGCCAGAAGAGGGCACATAATCTCATTTTAGATGGTTATGAACCACCATGTGGTTGCTGTAATTTGATCTCAGGACTTTTGGAAGAACAACCAGTGTTCTTAACCTTTGAGCCATCTCTCCACCCCCTCCCCCAAAACTCCCAAAGTACTTTAAAAAAACAAATATTCTTTGGGGGAGAGGGGTCTTGAAAGAGTGGAGGAAGATGAAACTGTGGTCAATATGTATATAAAAAGAATAAATATTAAAAAACGAACATCTAGTGTTAGTCAGGATTATATTCACATCCTGTTAAACAAACATAAACTGAAGTCCCCCACTGCACAGATAGTTTTTGCTAAGTTAAGGGATCAAAATATCTTTGCATTCAAACACCCTATAGCCTGTGAACAAAGAAACACCTTGATGCCTGACATGTTGGGCAAAGCTGTCTTATACCTAAAGAAGCTCCTGAAGAAGACCAACATAGCCAACTAACCTGTGCCCAGGGGCCTTGCAGAGACTGAAGCACCAACAAAGATCAAGCATGATCTGGACTTATGCTCCCTATAAAGTTTCCTCTAGTAAGAGGAGCAGGGCCTCTCTCTGACATGGACTCTTGCCTGATTTTGCATCACTTCCTTGCTGGTGGGGCTGCCTTGCCAGACACCATGGAAAAGGATGCGCTCAGTGCTGATGCAACTTCATGTGCTGGGGTGAGTTGTGGGGGCTCCGTTTTATGAGGGGCCGAGGAGGGGTGATGGGGGGGAGAAGTTAGGGTGGGAATAGAAAAAGGAGGCTATGATTGCGATGTAAATTGAATAAATAAATAAATAATTTAAAAACCAGCTTAAATAAAATCCAGGCAATCACAGCATGGGAAGAGGAAGATAGGCAGAGACCCGTGGACAGCCATGCCACCTACCGACCTGTCCTCTAGTATATGGCACAGGTGGACCGCAGACACCCACTTGCTGCCACACTAAGCAACATGGATGTTGGACTTTACTCAAACATGGCAGCCTTGTGGGCAGCCTGCAGTGGGAGTCACCACAATGTGCATGTATGCGGCGCTCAGATTAGGAAGAAAGAAAAGTTTTAACAGCTTGTGCATTATGGAATGAGATGGAACTGGAGGGTGAAAAGGAGTGGCCTATTGTAAGTGGCCAGCCCTGCCACCTGAGTCCATGGTGAGGGCTCAGCTGAGGTGCCCCTGAGAGCCATGTCTGAGTCCATGGCAATGCAGCTGCAGTGGTTGGCGTTGATGCCGTTGGCTCATATTACCACGTAAGATCATGGCGATGTCCCTGATCTGGGAAGCTGCTGGAGACCATATAAATGTCCTAGGGTTGTGCATAACTGGCCACACTCCTCACTGGATGTGGTGCTGTGGAGAGCTTTCCATCTCAAACCCCCCAACCCCTCACCCCCGTGTCTCCCTATTGGCAGCACTTAGAAAGGTAAACTCTGCCCCTTGCTGGCCCAGGCAGCACAGTGGCGCGATGTGGGTGAACCAGGCCTGAGTTTATGAGAGTAGGAGAGCTGTCATGGGGTGGCATGGCTGAAGAGCAATTCTCCCCCTCAGCTCCACCTCTCGCCTCTTCCAGCAGTCGGGAAAGCTGTGCACAGGGTCATCAAGCCCAGGAAAGTTAGCTATGCCCATCACTAGCTGAAGGATTCAGGAAACAGGGCCCTATACCTTGCCTGAATAGGAAAGCAGAGCTAACTTTGGTGCTGGGGGTGGGGGGTAGGAGATGCAGGTGATCCATCCCCAAAGGTGACAATGCAGGAGAGCTGGTCTTGCCACTCATCTGCTATCAGCCGCCCACTCACCCCCCCCACCCCCCCGCACCTCCCTGCCACACAAACACATCCCTTGCCACCTGGGGCAATTCAAAGAACTGAATGTCTGTCTTTGCCCCTTGTATACTGCAGCATTTGAGAAAGTAGGGCCCTGAACTTCATCTGGGCAGCACAGTGGAACTAACCCTAATGGTGAAGGCACTGGTGAGTCATACCTGATGGTGTGTGTGTGTGTGAGAGCTGGCCTAGCCAGTCACATGCTGCATCATGTAGAAGAGGTGACACTGAATCTTAACTGGGCAGCACAGTGGAGCTGACTCTGAAGTCCTGGGTGTAGATGAGCAGACTCCAGGTCACAGGCAGTAGAGATGATGATGCCTTTTGCAGATGGCAGCATTAGGTGACCTAGCCAGAGCAGTGCTGGAGAGCTCATCCTGGTCATAGGGATAAGGGAGAGCTGGAGCTCTCTCTCTCGAGGTCAGTTACAAGCCAGCCACAGATCCAGTGCTCTGAATAGGCCCATCCCCAAAACTATATAATCTGATAATTGTTGGGGTGTGTGAAAGAACCAGCCCTGTTGTCTCAAAGGTACAGGATCTTCACAACAGAGGAAAGTGACAGGATAACCAATCAGATTCCCTATTAGGACCCAATATTGATGGTGTCACAAAAGCCTTTTTTGTTATTATTATTTGTTTGTGTATGTTTCATTTTGGATATTAATTGCAAGGTTGAATAGTGGCTATGAAGGGGTAGGGACATGAGTTGAAGCGTGCATTATGTGAAACTGACAAAAAAATCAATAAAAACACTTAGAAATCTTTGCCTATTTTTTCTTGGCTTTCTTGGAGTTTATATTTATTATGTAAAATTGTTGAATACACATCTATGATAATATGAAAACCTCAACAACTTCAGCTGATGTAATGTCGCACATTTTGACTGACATATACTTAAAGGATGACAAAGTGAAGAAAGCAGTCTGTGTGATGACATGACTGTTTTGGCACACAACTTGTACTGCAAACTGCAACCCACACATTGCTTACTCAAAATTCCAGTGGCATTTCTGAACTGTCACACAATATGTTTACCTAGTTTCCTAGAAAGAAGAAGAAGATGATGATGTTATTGAAGAAGAGGAAGAAGAAGGAGAAGAAGAAGAAGAAGAAGAAGAAGAAGAAGAAGAAGAAGAAGAAGAAGAAGAAGAAGAGATTTAATCCTGTTGAATAGTTTAATTGTCAGAAAAGGTCCTTACAATATTTCCTACTGTTTAGAGACTTCAACATATCTTGAGATGTGAAAATTTAGTTCTATCTAAATCATAAACAATATCTACTTTGTTTTAATTTTGCTGTTGTCATTAAATCATTTAAATAATTGTACAAAATCAGTCTGTCTTAAAATATATTATCAATTTGTTGTGGTTTAGTTATTTTTCCAAGCATCAGCATATTAAACTTTAAAATTCATTGCCAGGTAATAAAAGGGGCATGATATGACTATTCTACAGTTGTAACAATAGAAAGTGAATAAGGTCATCGTAACTGAAGACCAGTGGCTTCAGGAAACAGAGATCACATACAGTTCAAATTGCTATTTCTTGTAAACAATGTATACTTAATTAAAGCTATCTTTATCCTTACAGAGTGAACTTTATGAGAGATATTTTAGTCTAGACAGTGTTTATGCCTTGAAGGAAATATTAAATTAGACAAGGTAAAATCACAGGGGTGTACTTCAAGAGGGATATATTAATCCAGTTATTCTGTACTTTACCATTCTATAGTAACTATGTGGTTTAATTATACCTATTACATGAGGCATAAAATAATTATTGTAAAATAAGTATGAAGTAACAATATGGTTTTATATTGTTTATTCAACTCTATGCATTTTTACTTTTTAATATAAAATAATCCTCAAATATTTTGGGCTATAAGCTGTAAGTGATGCAGAAATTTAACCTCTTGTTACCTCTACTCCTAATTTCTATCATCATCACCATCACTACTCTCATCATTATCTGTTTTTTTTGTCTCTATTGTTTTATTGTCTCTAAAATATTGGTGTCTTTTTCAGACTACATCAGTCTTCTTTATATAAAATTTTACAAATTTCAATACTTTATATTTAATTTTCTTCGGTATCCTCAGAATTTCAAAGAAAAGAACTTGTATTTATTCTCAACTTAAATGTATTTCCCATTTAAAAAATTTTTACATGTACATTTATATTATTACATTTTTGAAATGTGTATTTAAAAAATACCAAATATATATTTGAAAACATGTATGCAGGTAACATTATACAGACCCTGCAGGTTATATTTAGGAATATATTTGCATATACATATATGCATGCAATAGCAACTAGTGTAAAAAAAGTCACAACTTTGAAAGAGGAAAAAAAGCATGTATATAGAGTGTATGGAAGCATAAAAAGAAAAAGAAATGATGTAATTGTAATTTTCAAAAATAAAAGATGTGTGTGTATGTATGTATGTATATATGTATGTATGTATGTACGTATGTATGTAAGAGTACCATCGATATCACTCAGCCATTAGGAGCATTTTCTGCTGCAGAACACCCTCCATAGCACTCACATCAGCTAATAGCCATCTACAACTATAGTTTTGTGGATTGTTGTGCTTCTTAATCTCTGCAGGCATGCATGTGCAGACCATACCATATGATATCCAAATACATATATATATATATAACAAAATAAATCCAAAGAATGTTTTCAAATGAAAGAAATGTTTCTTGCATTACATTTTTTATTTACAAATTATTAATTTGTAATTAATTTGTAATTAAAATATCTTGATTGTTATCTATGAGGATTATTGTGTGTACACAGCTGTTTTTCCTCTTTCCAAACAAAGGAAGTGGTTCATGAGAATTAAAGACAAAACTTTTTCTCTATTTCCAATATGGAAGATAAAATTGCTTTTAAGGCTCCATGTTTAACATAATGATTACTCACTGTAGAAATTTTGGCATGTGAATTTTGACACATTTCAGTATGCCTGGAGTACTAATAATTTAATATTTGTGTTGTTTTAGCGATGAGGGAGTAGTTAGTTTTGTACAGTGCTTATCAAAGAGTCATAAAGCCCTGGATTCCATTCTCAGCATTTCAGACCTTAGGGTCTGCCACCTATCTTCAATCCCAACACCTTTGAATTAAAACCTAGAGGATCATATATCCAAAGGCAACCTAAGTCTCAGCTTCATAGCTTTTTCAAAGCCAGGTGGAATACTTAAGAGTACCTTGATTGATTAAGTACAAATTTAATTATTTTAGTTTTAGTCTTTAGTTAGGGTTATTACTGCTATAATAAAACTCTATATCTTGTGGGGAGGGAAGGATTTCTTTGGCTTACATTTCCACATTGTATTTCATCACTGAAGGAAATGAGGGCAGTGACTCAAACAGAGCAGGAGCCTGGAGGCAGCAAAAGACGGAGAGGCTATGGAGGTGTGATGTTTACTAGTTGTCTCCCCTTGGCTTGCTCAGCCTGGTTTATTATACAAACCAGTACCAGAAGTCTTGGGAGGGCCCCAACCACAATGAACTGAGACTCTCCAGGAAGGATTGTAGAATCCAGGGATTTAAGGATACTACAACAAACAGACACCAACCCATACCAACCATCATCCAACCAAACAAACAAACAGACAAACAAACAATTAACCCCACAGAATCAACTAAAGAGGCCTCACAGGAGCTCACAGAGACTGAACTGACAATCAGGGAGCCTGCATGGGACTGACCTAGGCCCTCTACATATAAGTTACAGCTGTGTAGCTTAGCTTGGTGCCTTGTAGGACTCATAACTTTGAGCAGGGGCCTGATTTTGGGCCTATTTTCCTCCTAGAAGGAGGTCAGTCCTTTTCTGAAAGGAAATGGAAGAGGAGTGGATTGGAAGAAGAAGGAAATTGTGTGGGGATGTGGGGGGAAGGAGAAAAGGTAAATAGTTAGAATGTACTTTAATCTATGGATTATAAAGAAAACAAAAAGCATATGAACTTTAAATAGGAGTGCATACAAGTTTGAAACTATCAAATGATAGACAAGTTACAAAATAGTTCAATAGAAAAAAAATGATGGTTTTATATGTTAGAATTTTTAATAATAATATATTTATTATTATCATTTGTTGATATTATTTACTAACAACACAAAAGTATATGAAGGTATCAAAACATTTCTTTAAGAAAAATTATATAATTAAATAGAAAAATATGTTTTAAACAAAATAAGATTTACTTCTTTTATAAACTAAAGGCATTGTCTTCTAAAACATTTATTTTAATATTAACTATCGTCTTCTTTCTCATATAATTTTGACCAAGAGCTTAGTAATATTAGGGCAGTTTGTATGAATTTACATCTAGGGCAAAGTGCTCCAAGGCTTATGGTGTGTGAGGCTTAGCATCTGTTTGCCTATGAATTATAGTTGGAGTTGTAATAGGGTAACAGTGGTCTAAAGTTTGCAGTGTTTTTGTTCTTTGGTTTTTAAAGTCACGTGTGTGAATGTTTACCCTATAGAATGAGTCAGTGATTTCATCTAGAACCACATGTACCATAATAAATGTGTTTTTATGACTTTTAATATCAATAATTTAAAATGAAAGAATGAAACTCTATCAATAATTAACTTCTTAAAATGCCTTTCAGTTGGAAAATGATGTTAAAATAGGGCAACACTTGAAAATTGCAAAATGAAACCCATTCATAACACATTGGCAATTAAATGTCTTCACATCTTTATTAGGCCTTTGAGATCTCCTGCTATACTTACAGGGCAAGTCTAACTATTTAGTGATAGTCTTGAAATACAGGTTTAAACTGGAAGTTACTAGGTTCACTTTCTTATTTCAGATTTGTCTTTTGTATCAGGATTCCAAACTTAACTGTGAAAGGTAAAACAATAGACAGTCAATGAAGAACAATACTTAAAACAATGGCAGAAAGCAGATATCTCTGAAAACACATAAACATTTATATGCACAGATTGACTTAACACATATATTATTACATTTACATTGTTCAGAGAATGAAAAGAAATTCTTACAGGAGAAACTATTTTAATGCATATAAATGTCTTACATTTAATATGATAAGCATACATATGACTACTCATATATAGAGGTAATTAGACTTAATCAAAAATTTATTTTAGTGTTTTAAGTTCCTCCGTCTTGCATTTTAAAATTCATAAATATTTTCTTCTCTACATGTCATATTTTTAAAGTATTTTTATTTTATTATAATTGATTGGTTAGAGTAAATATAGTAGAGTAAAAGCTATTAAGCCTGATATTTTATTCAGAATTCATATGCTATTAATAATAAACTGATATGTTCTGATTCTGAATAAACATGAATTTTGCCTAGAAGTAACATGTAGAACTACTACACTGATGACAAAGTGCTAGTTTTTATCTTTGGGAACCCTTCCATCTGGGTGTCCTGGGCCACAATTAAATCTGTATATATATATATGTATATAAATATATACATATATATATATATATATATATTTAAAGGCACTAAGGCTTTTAAGGGTTTATATATATGAACCCCAAACCAGAAGCTTTGCTTTTTGACTTTTGCATCGCTTTCTATCATTTGGCTGTTCATCGCTCCACTTCAGGATACTCCTAGAGAGAAATGTTCCAGATAATGCTTCAAGGTTCTGGATTTCAGCTGCTACAAGTTGTGGTCACTTGTTTTGAATTTCTGGTTTGCCATTAATGGACTGTTGGAATTCAATGACAAAAAGTGGAATCCAACGAAGGACCTGAGTCTAAAAAGGTCTACCGTCCCTGCTAACTTTTTTTCTCTCCTATCTGGGATAGGGGGGTTAGAAGGGAGGTATAAGCATTAAAGAACCCCAACTAAAGTAAGTTTGTAAAAGTTCAAAGCCTACAACTACCAATACATTTAAATTTCTTAAATAAAAGTTAGAATTCTCCCAGATTGTCTCCTTTATGCAAAAAACCATCCTCCTTGTTCTTAGCAACAGAGCATTCATTGTAGACGCAGCTTGCAGTGTGACCGAAAACAAAGTCTGCATATAGGGTTTAAGGATGTTAACAGATGTGAGTTGACAGGGACTAAAATTTTGTTCCTCAGTAACTCTTCCATTATATCCTTTATCTTTCACCATTTATCAACACTAACTTGAGGCTATTCATATAGAGGCATTGATTACTGTGGAATTAACAAATGTCACAGGTTTGCACTTCCATGCCGTTATTATTTGATGACTTTAATGGCACCAATTATGCCCCTAGCAGTGAGCTACCCTGGCATGTGCCCTGTCATCGTTCAGATTCACAACTTTTATACCTGCGGGCTTTCGTATATGCTATTTCTCTTAGCTGTAGCGACCTTTTTCTAGTTCTATAGTTGAGTTTTTAACTTACTTTCTTGTCTTAGGCAAAGATATATTTCAAAAGCCCACTCCCCCAACTCTTCAGAATAATAGAATATAAAATGATCAGGTTTGCTTTCACAGGGTGTCTGCTTCTGGATTTATTTCAATATATAGAACAGTAATTTTCTTATCAATCTTATAATTAGATTCTTACAATAATAACTTCTGTTAAATAATTAGTTTTTACTGTTAATTTGTTTAAAATAATAAGTGTGTATATGATTTCAGGACTGAGCTTTTGGTATTGCGTAAACCATTGGTATGCTCTTGTGATATCTATTCTTTATTGTCAATTTAAATACATCTGGAATTAACTAGAACTCCAAGCAGTTGTGCATACCTATAGGACATTTTCTTAATTAAGTAATTTGAAGTGGGAAGGCCCAACTTCAATCTGGGTCTTTTGAGGCAGTGACAATAAACCTTCAAAGTGGGCAAGTGCTTGCAGGCTATGTAAAGAAGATGGAAGAATTTGGTCTCTTTCTTTTTTTTCTTTGGTGACTTGCTTTTGCTTTCTCTGGCAAGTTCACCCCTTCACTGGCATTACAGCTTACTTCTTTAGGATGACTAAAAGCTAGCAGACACCTAGCCTCAGGGACTAAACTGGTACTGGATTCTCGTACTTTGTGTAGGTAGGCAGCCATTATTGGACTAGTTAGACCACAGCTTGTTAGACACTCCATATATTCATTTTTTTTTCAGACATATTCTTCTAGAGAACTCTCACTAACACATCTGTTTTTGAAGGAAGATGGTTTTGCTGTTCTCAGTATGTTTTTAGTTGCCTGCAGTTCTTTGTTTGGAGTCCAGACCCCATAAGATTACACCCATGTTAGCACTCCTCTTGGGGCATCGTTGCCCAGGTCTTGCTTAGGCAGTCATGTTGGGGAGGCTTCTTAAGTGCAGCTTCTCTGACATCTATAGGAGACTAGCAGATGCAATTTCACAACAAAATTTTCTCTTTTTCTGGATAAAACTCTTTCTACTCCTTCTCCCACTATTCTCCTGAGGATTAAGAGAAAGAGTTTTATCTTCCTCCTCCTCTGTGGCCTGTCAATACTGCCCTGCCAGGGGGAAGTGATCAGCATAGGGAGACCAGAGTCCATGTGAGAAGTAGTCCCTTCTCCCCATATTGTGGGATCCACAAGGAGAATGTATCACTGTCTACCACATGTGAGCAGAGGGTCCACAACCTACATGGTTCTTGGTTGGTGTGGTTATCCTGTATCATGTGGCTAATATCTACTTATGAGTGAGTATATACCATTATTGGGCCAGAAGGCTGAAGATGATGTTCTAATGTTATAGAGAGTTCTGGGTCAGGCAGAAAACTGTCTCTGTCATTTTCTCATTTTGGAAGCTGCTAATCTGCACCTCATGTCTACTCAGGTAATTAATTTTATTCCTTCTCAAGTCTCTGGTGAGGTTAAAGACCAGATAGTTTAGTTTTACAATTAAGTTTAGTTGTTTAGGGGTTAATATATTTTAGGCCTAGATAGATGTTTTAAGTTGATATAGATGAAATATGATAGATATTGATTTACAGTCAGAATTTTAGATGCACCAAGATAGGAAAGATGTTTGCTTCAAGGGTGCCAAATACAAATAGCCAAAACACTATGAATGTAACATTAATATAATTCCTGATTGTTTTGTGGTTCTTGTTGCTGTATGTTATTTATTTTATATATGTGTAATAATATAAATCTATGTTTTAAAAAAATTTAAAAACAAAATAAAACATTATAAAAACAACAAACAAAATATAAACAAAAAGAACAGGATTTGTGTTGTAAATGTATCAATTGGACACTGCAGCACACAGTCACTTGTTTTCTTATATTGATTGGTTGTGTTTACTCTAATACAAAATACATTTCTGTGATCAAAGTAAGAGATATATTTATCTATAACTATAGTGATAAATGTTTAGAATGTATTTAGAAATTTATAAAAATTTCTCCAATATCTATGCAATTACTAGTCCTCAGTAGTTCACTAGTTTTCCATTATCATACATAAGTTACCATTTATTTTGACTGAATCTTTTACACAATTAGGTGATAGTTGGTTACTGCCAAAGTATGTGTGTTATTCTTGCAGCCTTGGCTTATTGTGCAATACCTCAGGTTTTGTCCTAGCCAGTGTTTTTTTCAAACATACCTAGGTAAGACTTTTGGTTGTTTCCCTCTTCTGGAAACTTTTAAGCATTTAGGATGTCGGTATACATAGACACCTACATTCTGCATATACTCACATGCACATCTCTATACAAGGGTGTGATACAGGAACAACTTGGTGTTGCTTTAAAATTATAAGGAGAAATTTTATGTGTGCAAAGAAACTAAAAAGGCTGGTTGATAATTGTAAATTAAAAGAATAAAAAAGATAGGCTAGTGAAAATCCCAAATACTTAGCAACAATTTAGAAATATTAAGTAGAAAATATGTTAAGGATTAGCAGCAAGTGATGTATCTAATTGTTAAGTCTTGTCTATATTTGAAATTTGCATAGTACCAAGTAGGAAATGACGGAAGCCAGAAATAAAAAAAAATGAAATATCAATTGACTAAAGAATATTTTATTAATGAATAAATAAACATAAGAACTAAACATTTTCAATACTACTTTCACTCTTGACCTTGCATTAGGTAATTTCTTAGAAATATGAAAGAACACATTTTTAGTACTGGTTATTAGTGCTACTTATTTGACAAACAAAATGTGACAAAAAATGTGATATTAGCTGTGAAAAACCACACATTTATTCACCAAGTCACCATTATTCATGTAACAAAATGTTTTCATTAAAAATAATAACCAAAAACATAGAAAAGTTATATTTTCCGTAGTCATTCACTAATGAGTCACCAAATGTACTGGTTTTATAATGAAAGTACATATTCCATTCAGAATAAAGCAAGTATCAAAAATATGTAGTAAGGTTTTCATTTAAGTCTCATAAATAGTGATACTAACATGTGTTATTTTCTCCTTTACAAATTTAAGAGTTTTTTTTTTTTTATAATCTGTAGAAGCAGTTTATGTTTAATTCAGGGTGCTTTTGGAAAAGTATGAGGAATCTCTTTCAGTTTCAATTACTTTTGCTCTGTCTTCACATTTAATTTACCATCCATATTAATCCATCTCAGTGTGAAGGCCATGTCTTTTGCTTAACTTACTGGTTATTTTGTTTGGTATAACTAAGGAGAAAGGAAGACAACAAACATGGACTACATCGTACTATAAAATGTGTCTGGGAGCTGATATGTCAAGTGGTTTCAGGCAGCTCATACTTTATATAAACATTTTGGAGCATCTTCAGATGTCAAAAGAATAATTAGTTAAAAGGCAGAAGGGGTTCTTTTGTGTCTTTGTCATTACATATGACAGAGACACTCTGGTAATGCTTAAGCTTCTATTCCATTTAAACTATTTATTCACTAGGAACTTTTAAAGAAATGCAACACTTCCCTTTGTTCCCTCTTATCTTTTCTGATTTTCACATTTTTGTGAAGAGTAAAAATAAAATGAGACAACCTTAAGGTTGATGGCAAGACCTCTTTCTATATAAACTTAAATTTAATAATAATGTCACGATTGTGTGATGTCTGTTTTAATGAAGGAGGGAGGCCCCAGACCAATAGTGGTGTGGCAATGTGTTCTTTATCTGTTAACCTCAGTAACAATGTGTAAGATCTTTTATATTGTCAGCATCTTGTCTCCAGCTGCTTCGTTTTCAGCATGGCAGTGGGCATGAGCTTTTGTGCCTTCTCTAGAAGCTTTTCATGAAATCACAGATTTGTGCCAATGAAAAACTATAATTGTTGTCAGTAAGAAGTGGGGATGGGAGTCAGGTAACAAATACCCCAGCCCACATTACTTTAACTATTTGTGACAGGAGTTTCAATTATTTGGGATAAATGATGCCTTTAAATATGTATGAAATAGTTACAGAACCCATCTACTCTTCTTCGGTGTTGTGTTCTTTACTGTATTTCACTGAATGGTGTTACTACATATCCCTGTGTACATAGATTAGTCTCATTTCATGTTCTATTTGGGGGTGATATAAAACAAAAGCTGTGCAGTGGAACAAACCAACCGTCTCTGAGTTAGTATGTAAAAGACAGAGGTAATTTATTAGTTACTTAAAAAATTGTGTTTGGAAGACCATAAAAATAATTATGACACTATTGGTAAGGATGGACATTCATGCATTCTGTTAGGTTCCAAATATTAATGAAATAATAAGCTCTGCGCTCTGTAAAATTGTGGATATTGAAATGGGAATTAGAAAGTAGCATCATCTCTTAGGTAGGTTTAGAAATTTAGAAATACTTAGTATTTCTTTAAACAGAAACACTTGCTTTTGCCAGAGACAGTTTGTTTGAATCTCTTTTAAATGTGACTGTTAAATTAGAAAAAAAGATTGCAAAAGATTTTTCAGTGTTTTAGTGCTAATTACAGTGAATATAATATTCTGAAAAAGACTATAGTTTGCAGACAGTCCCTAAGTTTATCATAAGTTGGTTCCTCAATTTTATTTACAACCTATCACACTGCTGTGCAAATTATGTTTACAGACAAGTCACTTGAAATATGAAACCTGTTTGGAAAAAAAATAGAAAATACTTTCATTATTTTGTGACTAGGAGTAGTTTGCTCGATAACACACTTCTGTTTCATTTCTTATACAATCCAGAAAATAGTATATAGAAATCAATGAACCATCATTTTTATTTTTCTCCAAATTATAATATTTACAAAGCCTTAGAAACTTGTATTGCACTGCCTACCTAAAATGTGCATAGTAATCTTTTTATTATAGTGTTGCTTAAGTTACTGCTGCTTTATATGCTAACGGGAGTATTATTTAATCAATGATATCAAACTGCGCTGTTGAGAGTGTAACTGCAGTTCTTTATAGGAGGAGGGTGGTAGTACTGTGTTAAATCTAACAAGCAACAGCTTATGCCAGCTGTTATTGCATATTTTTATTGCTCATTTTCTTTTAAATTCTTTTCTTTTGAATGAATGGCAGGAGGGTATTTCATGCTAATTTCTGTTTTTACTCTTTGGTTTAAATAACATGACTAACATTTCCAGCTTCCTGTGATGTGTTTCCTGAAATGACAATCTGACACTTAAATGTAATATATAATCCACTCTGCTTGAAAATAAAGCTTCTGACTATTTATAGTTGTACAATAAAGGATTTTTTTTGATAATTGCTATGGTGTTTTGAGCCAAAAGTACTTAAAAATGAATTATTCAGACAAGCTGAAAATATTTTGGTGTACTCACTTCGTGTTATGTGAAAATTCTCACCTGAAATGAACCTAAGATGCAAGTGCACAGTGAGTCAGATGAGGAAAGGATTCTGGAGATGAGCAGTTTCCTAAGAAGAGTAAACACAAGAGTTTCCCGATTGCAGAGTGTTATGAACAAAGGTAGAAAAGATGATTATTAAATTACTTCCTTTTCTGGAGAAATTAATTTGCTTCACCTTAAGAGCTATTTACCCTCAGCAGGACTTACTAATTCAATAGCAAGAGAGTCTGATGCTCCTCTTCCTGCTTGTGAGTCAATGCTACATTAAAGTATTTTTGAAGAATAAAAGTAAATTGAACAGTATTTCTTAAGTTTTAAAGGTAGGAAGCAAATTTTCTGAAAACAGGCAACACTGGTCAGGTACGTTAGGACAGCAATCTGGAAAACAACCATTCAGAGCCTTGTCCTTTGTAAGACCCCAAAATATCCTTGATCTTGTGCTGGCTGGAGGCCAATAATTCTAGAATGCTGTGTCAGATTCTTGCTTCGGCTTCTTTTATAACTTTTTCTTCTCCTTCTACATTGCTTAATTGAACATTGAGCAGCACTGCCACAGAGCTTTGCGTGATGCCGTGATAGAACCTATGAGGCACTTGTACACCTATTTGGTTGGGTTGTCCATCTGACAAAGTCAGTTTCCAATTTCTAATCCTAGCTTCAGCCTAAGGCTTATGATGCACCCACCAAGAGCAATGCGTGCAGAGAACCTAGACTCCCTGTTCAGATGTAGCCAATGGGAGAGTTGACTCTCGCGGGTGTGGGGGTGGGGGAGCCGGTAGGCTGCTGTGGCTACCAGCGGCTGCAGCTGAACCTCTGACCCATGATTTGATCACTGCCCCTTGGCAAGACCGCCCTTTAGGCACACAGAGGAATGAGATGCCGGCTTTCCTGATGAGATCAGATAGGCTGTGCACAGTCAGTGGGGTAGGAGTGCGCAACCTGTCAAAAGACTAGGGAAGGAGAAATTGGGCAGGCGAGGGAGGGAGGGCGGAAATGGGACGATAAGAGCGAGTGAATAACAATTAGGATGTAATATGAATAAATTATAACAAATAGAAAAAATATTTTTAAAAATACCTTTTGGAGGAACTGTAAGTAAGATTTAGTGGTCAAGAGTACTTCTTGCCCTTGCAGAAGTTGGGGTTTGAATCCCATCATGGTTCTTTGACTCCAGTGCATCCCATCCCATTCTTTGGTTTTCTGCACAGCACATACATCCACACTGATGTGGCTCTAGTTTGCTTTTATGAAACTGTGATAAAACATTCACGGGAAGCAGTATTGAGAGGGAAGAAATTTCAATTTTTATATTTATTTGAGCTTCTCACTGTAAATCAGAGATTCACAGAGAAAAATATCGATAAAACCTATGTTCATGTTTCTATATGTTTTAAAATATTTCAGTCCTATCCTGGTGTAACCCTGTAAAACTGAGGTGATCAAGTTAAAAACAATTCCCCCATATAATAACACTTAACATAAAAATACATTGTTAATACCAACTGAAATATTTTATTTTCTTTCTTTTTTTTTTTTTTTTTTTTTTTTTTTTCTCAAAAAGTTTTTTTTAATTAATTTATTCTTGTTACATCTCAATGTTTATCCCATCCCTTGTATCCTCCCATTCCTCCCCCCCCCCATTTTCCCATTATTCCCCTCCCCTATGACTGTTCTTGAGGGGGATTACATCCCCCTATATATTCTCATAGGGTATCAAGTCTCTTCTTGGCTACTTGCTGTCCTTCCTCTGAGTGCCACCAGGTCTCCCCCTCCAGGGGACATGGTCAAATGTGAGGCACCAGAGTACGTGAGAAAGTCGTATCACACTCTCCACTCAACTGTGGAGAATATTCTGACCATTGGCTAGATCTGGGAAGGGGTTTTAAAGTTTACCTCCTGTATTGGTCCTTGGCTGGTGCCTTAGTTTGAGCGGGACCCCTGGGCCCAAATCTGCCTATCATATTGTTCTACTTGTAGATTTCTAGGACCTCTGGATCCTTTTATTTTGCTGTTCTCCCATGCGTCTCTCATTTAGAGTCCCAATAGGATGCCTTCCCCTCTGTCCCAGTTTCCTGGTAAGTGAAGGCTTTCGTGGGACATGCCCCTTGGGCTAGTATGCAGATATAAGTGAGTATATACCATTTGATTCTTTCTGCTTCTGGGTTAACTCACTCATTATGATCATTTCTAGCTCAATCCATTATCCACAAAGTTCGGGAATTCCTTGTTTTTAATAGCTGAGTAGTATTCCATAGTGTATATGTACCACAGTTTCTTTATCCACTCTTCTACTGAGGGACACTTAGGCTGTTTCCATGTTCTGGCTATTATGAATAAGGCTGCTATGAACACGGTTGAGCAAATTTTCTTGTTGTGTGCTGGAGCATCTTCTGGGTATATTCCAAGGAGTGGAATAGCTGGGTCTTGAGGAAGCCCTATTCCCATTTTTCTGAGATAGCACCAGATAGATTTCCAAAGTGGCTGTACTAGTTTGCATTCCCACCAGCAATGAAGGAGTGTTCCTCTCTCCCCACATCCTCGCCAGCATGTGGTGTCGCTTTATTTTCTTTCTTTCTTTCTTTCTTTCTTTCTTTCTTTCTTTCTTTCTTTCGCTTATTCAAACTACCTCATGGTAGTGTGGTTTTATTTTATTTTTTAAATTATTTTTTATTAATTTATTCATATTACATCTCAATGGTTATCCCATCCCTTGTATCCTCCCATTTCTCCCTCCCTCCCGCTTCCTCCCTACTCCCCTCCCCTATGTCTGTGACTGAGGGGGACCTCCTCCCCCTGTATATGCTCATAGGGTATCGAGTATATTTTCTTTCTTTGCATTTTAAATTTGTAAACCTTTTCTTCTTACTTGGAGAATTTGAATTTACATTTTAATGGAGGAACAATTATCTTTTTAAAAACCTAAGATTTAAATACATATTTTAGACTTGCTCTAGTCTCATGATAAACATCAGCATTATCCCTGTCTTCAAGTTGCCATCAAAGAAGAAAGAGAAAGAAATAGAAGCATCCTCTGAAGGACATGACTTATGTGCTTCAAGTATAATAGGCACTTTGCTGCCAGAATTGTTAGGGCCAGGACTATGCTCTGTAATACTTTATAAATGTCTTTGCTACCTTGCTTAGTAAGCCTACTGAAAGAGGAAAGGAAAGCAGACAGAAGAAGGAGGAGGAGAAGAAGAAGAAGAAGAAAAAGAAGAAAAGGAGAAGATGAAGGAGAAGAAGAGAGAGAGGAGATTTAGATAACACAGTCACATTGGAAAAACAGACAAGGGACTCCATTGTCCACACAAGTCCTTATTTGGAATCCTCATGTGAGGTTTAGTTTTAAGTACAAGGTAAAACTTTAACTTTCTCTTGTGTTTCCTACTATTACACTTTGTTCAGGTTATTATAATGAGTGAATTTGGGTTTGAATAGAGTTCAGTTTATTGATCCATTAATAAAATATTATACAGTTTGCTAATTAAAACTAGATACAGATATTGTGTTTTGGGATTGAATGATATTTCATTAACTGAAACAATGTAATCCATAAATGAAAAAGATTCCTCTAGCAGAAATCTAGTCATGTTTTATTTATTATTCAATACTCAAGTGAATTCAGCAAAAATTGTTATTGACTAGTATAAAATGTATATGAAAAGAAAAAGAGAATTACTAACGTTAGAGACACAGCAAAATATAAATCAAAATTTGTGAAATATGAACAAATGCAGTGTAGTTACACCAACTGTAACTTACACAAAAGAATTTAATATATATGTGAAAGTCCAAACAGATATGGTGGGAGAGAGAGAAAAACTTAGAATGTTATGAAGAACAAGTCGTGAAGGCCGGTTTGAAATTAGATACTAGGTTGGCGTCAACCAAACAGAAGAAAACAGCATGAAACTATGACAAAAGTACTGACCATGCTCTATAAACACTCATCAGAACACAGAAAGCCTTCCAAAGCAAGCTCCCAATCCAGTTAGGAAGTTGGCTGTTCCTTACTTAGCAGTCTTTACACCATTTCAACAATGGGCACAGCTTGCCTAGCTGAGAAGTCTTATAGTCCACAGTGTTCTCAATTATACCAGATGTTCATGGCTTCCTTCCCAGCAGCCTCCAAAGTCCTTTCTGGAATCATGAAGCTGGCCAGGGGGAATCATCATTATAGTCAAGCTCACTTGTTCTGTATATGGTCCACAAAGAATGTGAGGTCTGTAGCAGGAAGATCTTATCTCCTAGTCCTAATGAATAATCAAGAAGAATGGGAAGATCATGCCTTGTTTTGGGGTATTCTGGTTTCCTCTAATGAATAACTCCCTGTGACCCTCACTTAACATTGTGAGTTTTATTTAATAAACTGTTGGTTCTATTACACCTATGTCTGATCCTGAGACACACCCACTTTCAAACTCTCTTTTCCTTCTGTCTGTCCACCTGTCTGTTCTCTTATTGGTTTCAATTACATGTATATGGAGTGAGCTACTTGATGTGGTGATGGGAACTGAACTCAGTCCTCTGCAATGGCAGTGGGCACTGTTAACCACTGATCAATCTCTCCAAGAATTTTGTATGTTTAAATTCTGTCACTGAATAGATTACTGAGTGTTTTTCTTGTCTTACTTTATTTACTATACTAGATTTCCTTGTCATGCCCATCCCTATCTCGATTTGAACGTTTCTGTGCATATTTATGTGATGCAACATCTGCTTTAAAGCACCTGGTGATCCCACTGTTCCTATTCCTGAGGTACACCAAGGATAGCATACAAAATGAAAACATTAGAACAAAAACACTATAAAATTGGTCTACTAGCTTGGACTAAATATGTCTGATATCTCAAGGGCAATTGAAAATCTCTGTTTAGCTAAAAAACGGGAAGAAACACATCGCTGCTTTTGTAAGCTTAAGTAAAATTGCACAAAGTGTGTTGTTTATTTTTTGTTTATTCGCTTTATCCCAGTAATAGCCTCCTCCCGTCTCTCCTACAGCATCCACCTACCCTTCCTTTTTCCCCCATACCCCATGCCCTACTCCTCAGAAAAGGAGATTGCCCCCACCAATCCAGACAGCTCATCAAGTCACACCAGAACTGAATGCATCCTCTTCCCCTGTGGCCTGGAGAGGCAGCCCCACTAAGGGGATGTGGTCAAAAGCTGGCAACAGAGTCCATGTCGGAGACAGCCCCCTCTTCCCCTAACTAAAGGACCCACATAAAGACTTATCTGTCCATTGGATATGTCTATGTAAGGAACCTAAGTCCATTCCATGCATGGTCCCTGATTGGTGCTTTAGTCTCCACAGGAATCTCTAGGGCCTGGTTAGTTGCCTTTGTTCATCTTCTTGTGGAGCTCCTGTCCCTTCCAGGTCCTATTATTCTTCCTCCACTTTTCCTCAAGACTCCCTATGCTCCACCCAATGTTCAGCTTCTGTTTCTAAGCACTGTGGGGTAGAACATCTCAGAGGACAACTTTGCTAGGCTCTCATTTGCAAGCATAACAGAGTGTCTTTAATAGTGTCAGACACTGGCTCTCTCCCAAAGAGTGGGACTCAGGTTCAGCCAGGTATCAGTTGAACATTCCCTCAATCTGCTCTATCTTTATAGATCTTGTATGCAGGGTAAATTTTGGCTCCAAGTTTTAGTGAAACAAAATTTAAAGTTATTAATAAAATAACCAATGCAATCAGCCAGGTTATAGGGGCATTAGCAACATTACAGAGTATGAAGGGTGGATGGACTCTAAAAGTACCATATTTATGAGAGTAACATTGTTGACTCTATAACGGAAATTTCAAAAGTAAAAAGAAATTGATCAACTCATATTCCCAGACTATGAAAGAAACGTTTTCCTCTATTTACTTTCATAACTAAAAAGAGTTAATCTTAGATGATATAATCCAGATAATATCAATTTTAACAATAGGACAACTAGATGAGAACAGAAAAAAAAATAATTCTCAGGTACTGAATGTCTTTCATTGAGTACATAGCATATTTTTTTAGAAATATATTAATATGGAATCATCTATTTTGGTTTCTCAGACTGTAGAAAAGAATTATGTATTTGATTAAACATATTGAATTACAATGTTTGCAGATGACTATACCTATATATGCATATACATGCATGTTCTATTTCCACTGCACTAAAGTATGTAGTACTAGATAGGTTTCTACCATGGTTTTTTTACTTGTTTTTCTTTTTTGTTTTGCACCAAATACTTTCATAATATCAGAAGGAATAAATTTGATTAATTTAGGGAAATTCTCTGGTTGAGAAACCTTAGGTACAAGTCAAAATTAATTTGATTTCATTTATGATTCCTTTGGAATTATTTTTAGAGACGCTCATTCTACTGGTTGCAGCCAGCGTGTTCTATGAGAATTTCATTTTCTAAAACACTAATTGTTGAAAATCTATCAAATGATGTGGACAGAGAATATTAGGCACATCTCCACTGATGTAATGCCTTTGTTTATTTATTTAGACAATGATCAAATTAATGTCATATTAAATATTTTAGATTTATATCTGAATGTCTGGAGGATTAAAAAATTATTTGTACATATCAAAATGTTGCACATTGAAATTTGAAAAAAAAAACCTAAATCATACTTTAGTGGTACCTTTATTTGGACATGTGGTTGTTGACCCTGCTCATGTATTACATGGTTTTCATAAAAATATCAAAAGAAAATTAGCTTATTAAGTAGTGCATCTTTATGAGGATTTCAAATGGATTTTGGGACTTTACTGATGTACTGTGAGCCCCTCTTTTTTTCCCCTTCAAATGAATTTATGCTATGGATCTTTATAAGCAGTTTAAACTTTCTTTTTTTTTTTTTTTTTCCAGAATTGAGGACCAAACCCAGTGCCTTGCACTTGCTAGGCAAGCGCTCTACCACTGAGCTAAATCCCCAACACCTCCCCCCCCCCCCCCCCGTTAAACTTTCTTAACCCTTTTGCTATGTATTTAACTTTCAATGATAAATATTCTACAAAATGTTGTTAGGTTACTGAATAACTCATTCTATAAATATTTTAATTGCTCATATATACTTTTAGTGGTGGCAATTGACTTACATAACATAGTACTCAGACATATGAGGGTCACACATATGACATTTATGATAATAGGTATTGTGGAGTGAAAATTTCACATGTCAAAAGAGACTGGGACTAGAATTCATATATTTGATTTACAGTTTTATCTTTTTTGATATATAATCTTCAGAGTGTCATTTATTCTTATTTAGGGTCTCAAATCAGTCCCTAAAAACTTCATTTGAACTTACTTTCTTTATGTACACAGATACATACACATATGTGCATATCTCTACATGTGTAAATAATTATGAAAAGCAAATGTCAGTACATGCTATAAGGACTTAATAAAAAACTTCATGCACACTGATTCATAATAGCCTACAGTCCTATTAATGAGGGTTAAGCACTATCTGATCCACCTTTTTTAAGTTATGCAAATTCAAAACATTAATTACCATGCTTTGAATATAAATAATGCATTATCATGTTGATTGACTTCTAGTCATGGCTATGTGATAAAGGAAGTATTAATTGAATTTCAACATACTATAACATATGTATAATTAAGATATCTAACATAAGTTCTTTGACACATTTCCATTGGTACTTGTTTTAATATACCTATGAACATGATGGAATTATATGAAAGAAAATTGTATTTATACTTTTTACTATGTACTTCATTTTTCACAAAATTTCATAATTTAGCAAGAATTGGCATGTTCAGGGACAACACTACATTTCTATGTATATTTAGTAATGTTGGTTATGTTTTTTTAATTGCACAGATTTTTACGGAGTCTTACAGGTACAGTTGCTTGCTATGCCTGTGCTTTTAGATGTAATTGATCTTCCTTTCTGAGCTCATTTTAGCCTATCAGATGTCTGGGGCTTTCCTGTTGAGCCACCGAAAAAGTGAGTCCATGCCTTATATTTCACATAAGAGTTCTGGATTCTGTACATTGCTTATGATTCTTTAAATTTTTAAATTTGAAATATCATTTTAAATGATAGAACATATTGTTTTTCTACTTGAGATCTATTTTCTTTGTTCTTTATTATTTTATCATAAATCATGTTATTTAAAATTATTGTGACTAAAGCAGGCTATGTGAAAGCTGAAGAAAATGTGAATGTGTTTTGAATTGATTTTTGAATTGATTCTGAGATGCTGAACAACTGTTCTTCACACCTTTATAGAGCTAACTTTGAATTTTTTATTTTATGTCATATGTGGGATCCATAATTTATCCATTTATATTTTTTAAAGCAGGTATGGATTACAGCAGGGAGATTTTCAGCATATAATCAATGCCCTTGGCATTAACCTCTTGATTTTACAATGAAATAAATGTGTTTGCTTTAACAAAAACATCACAAAAGTAATGGAATAAAGAAATGAAGCTGTGTTTAGTTCAAATGAAAAATCAAGAAATATCATTTTTGAAATATTTTGCTTATTAAGACTTATCTATAGAAAAATTTAAAATACAGTCTTGACTAATTTATATTCACTCAGAAATCTCTGCCTACTTTTTCAAGATGTTTTACTTCTAATTGTAATCACAACTTTTTCTAGATATTTTGTTGCTGAGATAATGTTTTGTTTTCAATTCAGTTGTATATAACTGATTGAAAGTTGTTCATTTAATAGTCTTTCAATTTCTATTAAATTTTTTGGTAGCAGAATTCTTCATAAAAGGACTATTATTTTTGGAACAGAGTTTCTCTATGTAGCCCCTGCTGTCCTGGAACTCACTATGTAGACCAGGCTGTCCTAAACTTATGGAATTCCTTCTGCCTCTGCTTCCCTAGCACTAGGATTAAAGGTGTGTGACACCTCCTAATCCCATATAAGGAGTCTGACTTACTCTTATTTTTTTTTTTCAATACAGGGTTTATCTGTGCATCTTTGGCTATCCTGGACTTGCTTTGTACACCAAGCTGGCCTCAAACTCACAGAGATCCATCTGCCTCTCCTTCCTCAAGTGCTAGGATTACTGATATGTACCACTGCACCCAACTTTACTTACTCTTATTGATTACATGGGAAATATTTTCAACAACTATCTTTTTTTTTTTTTTTTTTCCGCAATGGCTTTGGAAATCCAAGAAACCTAAAATTTCTTTGGTTAAAAACAAGCTTTCAAACTAAAGGGACATTCAGATTCAGCTTTAAAGTTAACAATTTTATAACATTTGAAAAATAAAATAAATTTACTTAGAGAGTGGAGGGGGGTGAGAGGGAGACTTTGTATTTATCATGCAACACATGCCAAAGAAAAAGGACAACTTGCTGGAGTTGGTTCTCTCTTCTTAGCATATTGGTTGTAGAAATCACACTTAGTTCCTCAGATCGGTGGCAAACATCTTTACCTCCAGAACCAAGTCACTGGATTCAATTGTGTGCAATTTTATATTTATACAGAAACAATAACAATAGCGTTATATACTAACCACAATCAGAAGTTTGCTAAAGGATTAATAAAGTTAGTTATAGTGCAAATCTCTCTCTCTCTCTCTCTCTCTCTCTCTCTCTCTCTCTCTCTCTCTCTCTCTCTCTCTCTCACACACACACACACACACACACATTGTTTACCCCAGTGAAGTCCCAGTAAGTATGCATACCACAATTAAGGACAAGCAAGATACATTGGTCAATAATGACACAAAGCTTGTAGGAGTAACCAACCAATACATCTGATTGGATTTAAGGCTTCTCCAAGAGACAAAACACATCTGCAACACTGATATTCTTTTTTTTTTTTTTAAAGCTACATCCAGCCTCTTTCATTTTTATTTTTATTTTTTCACTGAATTTAATTTTTTTTATTTATTCTTGTTATATCTCAATGGTTATCCTATCCCTTGTATCCTCCCATTCTTCCCTCCCTCCCATTTTCCCCTTACTCCCCTCCCCTATGACTGTTCCTGAGGGGGATTACCTCCCCTTGTATATACTCATAGGGTATCAAGTCTTTTCTTGGTAACCTGCTGTCCTTCCTCTGAGTGACACCAGATTTCTCCCTCCCCGGGACATGGTCAAATGTGAGGCACCAGAGTACGTGAGAAAGTCATATCCCACTCTCCACTCAACTGTGGAGAATGTTCTGACCATTGGCTAGATCTGGGTAGGGGTTTAAAGTTTACCGCCTGTATTGTCCTTGGCTGGTGCCTTAGTTTGAGTGGGAGCCCTGAGCCCAAATCTGCCTATCTTAATGTTCTATTTATAGGTTTCTAGGACCCTCTGGATCCTTCTATTTTGCTATTTTCCCATGCTTCTCTCATTTAGAGTCCCAATAGGATGTCCTCCCCTTTTGCTCCAGCACACAACAAGAAAATTTGCTCAAACACTGATATTCTAACCAAGAATTTGAGATCAGAAAAACCATGAATCTAGGTCTAAAGCAAATACTATTGTTCTGTTAAAAGAATGTAGCAATAAAATGACTCCTAATAACATTCTGCTATACTCATAGGTCAGTCTCTTATTCAGACATAAGACTAGCCTCTTTCTGAAACAAAAATGAAAAATGCAAATATCTACAATTGGAAAATGTGCAGGTATTAAATGGCCTTGGGTTACTCAGTTATAAATGGGATGTCTCCATCAAATCTTCTCCTAGGGGCCCAGGCACCTATCTCTAACCAGAAACTGTCTCCAATTGATAACCATTCATAAAAGGAAAATTAATTTTCCCCAACAGAGTGTCACATGGTGTACAAATACACTTAATGGCAGGCCCCCTGCCTAGCAGTAAATGACCAACACAAAATGAACACCATGGTAGTTTGGGAGTGTTTTTTTCCCTCAAAATACTAGCTCTTTCATTATTCATTTATTTATTTGCTTGCTTGAGTATGTTTGTTTTGTCTTATAGGTCTTTTGCTTATATATTATGGTTTGTGATTTCCTGTTTTTATAGGGTATCCATGTGTGCAAATGTATATGTTTCATCTATATATATATGTGCTTTCACTTTGGATCTTTAATTTTCTTTATTTTGCCCTATTCTGATTTAGTTGTTGTTGTTACTTTGTTTTCTAATGAGAGAGAGAATCAAAAGTTGTAAATTTGGTTTAATGGGAAGTATCTGAGTGGAATTGGGGGAGGGAAAACCTTGATCAGAATTTAATGTATAAAATATATATATTCTCAATTAAAGTACAAAAATTAAAGTTACAATTTATAGGGCTAACATCACTTGTAGATAGAGAATCAAGCCATTTCTTATAGAAAATATGAAACTACAGATCTCCCTTGAGATAGATATTACCAAAGTATAATATTTAACCTAATAGAAAGAACAGTTTTTATGTGTTTGCATGTTTTTGTTTTGTTTTCTGTTTTTCCTGTTTGTTTGTTTTTTTGTTGTTGTTGTTTTGTTTTTTTGTTTTTTGTTTTTTACAAACTGAATGCTTTCATTGGATACAGAGGTTTAACTAATTTGTTTTTACACAGAGAACCATAATGCCATATGACAGTTCTGTACAAACTGCTTTCAGTATTGAGTATACTATGAGAAACTGTATAAAAACTAGAAACTTAAAGTGAATAGGCAACCTCACATATAAGTACATTACCTTGGCAAGTGAATTGGTATGGAGGAGTCCTATTAATAGTTATATGGGAAAATTACAAACAAAAACTATATGGCAGGTATACACTATGGGCAGGTATACACTATATGGGCAGGTATACACTATATGGACAGGTATACACTATATGGGCAGGTATACACTATATGGCAGGTATACACTATATGGGCAGGTATACACTATATGGGCAGGTATACACTATATGGGCAGGTATACACTATATGGGCAGGTATACACTATATGGGCAGGTATACACTATATGGTAGGTATACACTATATGGGCAGGTATACACTATATGCGCAGGTATACACTATATGGGCAGGTATACACTATATGGGCAGGTATACACTATATGGCAGGTATACACTATATGGTAGGTATACACTATATGGTAGGTATACACTATATGGGCAGGTATACACTATATGGTAGGTATACACTATATGGGCAGGTATACACTATATGGGCAGGTATACACTATATGGCAGGTATACACTATATGGCAGGTATACACTATATGGGCAGGTATACACTATATGGGCAGGTATACACTATATGGCAGGTATACACTATAAGCGCTCTGTATTTAGAGTGTGGTTTTCAACAAGAGAATGCAAAGAATGCTTAAACAAAGGCAGTAAAAACATTTTAATACATTTGATGAAATGTTTAGCAAACCAGGAAAAGAAATATCTAAATACAACATGTACTTATTTATATCCTACAACCATATTTTCTAAACTAGGCAATATGACAACGAGGATAAAAAGAGTTTGTGGCTATACGTACGTATGGTGTGTACAAATCCGGAGTTTTCGTCTGTGGATTAATTGAAATGCCTCTCTTTCTGGACTGCACATTCATATTTATAGTTCAATAAGCACCACAGATTTTTTTAAAATAGAGTAATGTAACTTTAACTCAAAATACTCTGTCAGAATGAGTCCTGATAGGCTGTTGTCAGATGGTGAGACAGAAGGTCCTCTCTGTCAGAGATGGATTAAGCACACAGGATGGAACTTAATTTCAGAGAACCCTCAGAATTTCTTTGTAACAATTACAAAAAGAGAGGTCAGTATCAGTGTGGTAAACAGTTTCTTATTGACAGATTGCATATCCCTCCTTCCGTCCTTCCTTTTCTATTTCTTTCTATTTCCCTGAAGCTTTACTATCACATGGGATTTGCCTTATTGGCCCTTGGGATTGTCCATCTCCTGATAGTCCTTTCCTTTAAGAGTGGAATCCCTGTCTTATGCCTTTCCTGCCTGTAATTTTTGAAAATGCAAACCATATTTCATTTTATATGTTAATATTTTCACATAATTTTGTATCATAATGAGTGAATTGTGCATGAGTTTTGATTATATTAAATCTACAAAGTATCAATCCAAAGATAAATTTGACCTAGTAAAAATCTAGGGCAGAATATATGACTTCAAACCCCAACAATTGATTGCTACATGACAAAATGGTATGTGTCCCTTTTAATAATGGGAATGTAAATATTGAATATACACAAATAAGGAAAGGGAAGCCAAAATATATTTTCTGAGAATGGCATGGGGTATGTGCAGGTCTGATATTAGAGTCTGGGCTATCATAAGTTCTTCAGGCCACCAGACGGATGATTATAATATAGCATAATTATAATATACAAGCCTGAATCTAAGGCATAAAGAACCAAGACAAAAAAGAAGGTGCTCACACAAAGGAGATAGAGGATGGGAGGCAGGAGGGGATTATAGTCTTCAAAGTCAGTAGTACCAACCTATAGATACAAGGATGATAAAAATCAAATTCTACTATCATAAGAATAAGGTTAATTTGGAATTATACTTGCCTCTTATATGTCTTTTATCCTAGCAATGAAAAAATTCAACAGTAATTTAACCATCTGACTACAGAGATATACACATATACAACAAAAGTATATAACATACAAATATATTTTGGCTCCTTTCATGGAGATTAGAGATACTACAGACAGACAGGCAGACAGTCTCTCTCTCTCTCTCTCTCTCTCTCTCTCTCTCTCTCTCTCTCTCTCTCTCTCTCTCTCTCTCTCTCTCTCTCTCTCTCTCTCTTGTGTGTGTGTGTATGATGGGTATCCATTATAACTGTCACCACAAACCTAGGCAGGTAATAAAAGAGAAAAATTGTTTCTCACAATTCTCAAATTTCATTAATAAAGACATTGCTACATGGTTAATATTTGGGCCTCTGGTTCACAGACATTACTCTTTGCCTCATGGCCTCTGCTTATGGGGAAGTGAAGGAAATCCTTTTGTCTTTCTGTAGAACTCTAAACAAATATTTTGACCTTAGCCAATTCAAGTCTGTATGCTACGCATTTCATTGGAGATCAGATGTCTCCATGTATGACTTTTAGTTTAGGAGAGGGACACAAATGTTCATTTTATCCTAAATACTTTAATAAAGTAAAGCAAAGTGTTTCATTTTGCCTTTTATAATGAAAAGTGGTTCAATTCTAAGTCACTTTTAATTTCAATGCTTCAAACCTTTTTCCTTCCTTTGTGCTTACCTCTGTTGGCAGTTGGCCTGATGTATTTTGAGGCTAATTGCTGTTTCCTATCTCTGTACCCCACCTTGTACCTTGCCTGAGAGCCTAACCTGTTTGACCAATTAAAGACCATAACACCTGGACAGGGCAAATGGGATAGCACTGGCTAAAGTTCCTGGCCCTTAGGAGACAGAAAGAATCTTGGGAGGAGGGGAGACCAGAGGTGAAGAGAGGAAGAAAAAGGCTGTTCCATGGGTTAGGCAGAGGAGAAACACATGGCCACTGTGGATGGAGATTTGGTCCAGAAGGTGATAATGAGCAAGTATTTGGGATAAGGGATGGGAGGTCGCTCAAAGGAAATCATTAGAAGCTAATGGACGGGATTGTGGCAGGTGTCTCATACATGCCCCACTATGAGAACTAGTTGAGGGAATTAATATCTGCTCTGGCCCAGGTTAACTGAGGCTATTTTAAAATATAACAGGTGTCTGTGTCTTGAGTGATTGCTTGCATGTTAGAAAACACCGCCGTAATAATAATTATAGGCCTGATGATGAGCACTATTAGGCCATATTGGTAAATTAACCACAACATGCCTCCATTCGTTTCTTTGTCTATTTTTCTTTGGAGGAGAGGAAAGATAAGGATTTAGCTTATTTAGGCAATTTCGGAACCTGAAGTCTAGATGCAAAGCATTATCTGGTCTAAGTTTAGCAGGTAGCTGGAATATATGTCATGTTTTAGAAATTTATTTTCTTTGTTTTGGTTTTGGCTTTGAAATACAATCAAAAAGTCTATTTTCTTTCATTCATTTATCACATGAGTAGCTTTTGAAAGTACAGATCTACATAAGAATTTGTGGCAAAGGAGTGTTCTTTGGAAAAGGCAGTGGAGTTGAAACTGAGTAACTGATAAGAGTGAGGAAAAGAAAATTATGTTAGCTGGCAAGGCTTAAGATGGAATCACATACAACAATGAGATAAAGTTATATAAGAAGCAGAGATGGAGTTCATTTGCCTCAAACTACCTGCCGAAGTGACCAGATATTTTTATTAAATAATTCCATGATTTCTCAGTAACGGAATGTGTCTTGTCACACTTTTATTTGTGAAGTACTTATACAACAGGAAGAAGTAACAAACAGGTATTGGGACATAAACTTATGATTGCATTTCTTTTTTAAACTCTAGTATTGGCAAATGCATTGGACATCTCACTTAGAAGATTCACACTGCAGCTTGCGATTTGACTGCATCTTCCTAAGTACAATGCACATGCTGATTCATCAAGCTCTTAAAGAAGGATATCCATGCATTCACACTATAACGACACTCCCCAACCTCAGCAAACTGTATTGAAGGTTAATACTTTTAAGTTTCTCCAGTTCATTCTTTCAGTCATCTGTGGAGACCATAATCTGTTTATAATTATGGATCCTTTTGTGAATATTTAGAATTACCAGTGCATGAAGAAAAGCAAAAGTGAAAATACAATTTAATTTGTCAAGCATGCTTTTTTAAAACAATTCATAATATTGTGAAGGAAGTTTAATCTCATTTTTCAAATAATTGAATAAGTATAATTAATTTCCCTGCTGTTTTAGGAGTCTTCTTAATTAAATATTTAGGATTTTCTGTGAAATCAGCTTTTGAAAATAATTCAAATATAATTTGCATATTATAATAAATAAAAACAGATTTAGCATTTGAATGTCTGTAGACAAATGGTATCAAACGTCTATTTATTCCTCTTAACAAAAAAGCAATGTTGCAATTTACTTGAGTTTTATAATAAGCTATTTTTCAAAAATATATTTTGTTAAAATGCTATTTATTGTAGATAAAATAGAATTTATCTGATTCTATGGAGATTTACATTTTGCTAACCCAAATTTAGTACTCTGTTACTAAGAAATAGCTGATTCAGTATGGAATTTAGCATCCTAAAGAGCTACATGAGGAAATATGTATATCTTGTGTAATAAATATTCTAATCCAGTAAGATTTTATTTCTATAATGCGTTTAAAACTTGTCATACATAAAAGAAATACATATTTATGACAGAAAACTTCAAATCACATCTGCATATGTAAATGTTTTTATTTCTTCAGAAGAGAGGATCGGATGACAGCCATACCCAAGCTTTACAAGTACATGGCTTGGGCTGAGCATTTCTATCTAATCCTTGGGCTAGGCCTGGAAGTTTCAAGCCTCCATACAATTTAACTGTCTGCAATCCCAGACCCTGAAGGCTTCAGCATCCAGCCTAAAGTGTTTTCAGCTTCTGAGACTTACTACTGAATAAGCTCACGCTTTCTGGGTGAGCTGGGTGAGCTGGGTGGCTGGTTCAACTTGGCTGTTCTGGCTCAAAAGTCCTCGTCAAGCTGATTGATTCAAACTGGCTTCTCTCAAATTCTCATTGAATTGTTCTGCTTGGGACAACTGCTTCTGAACTCCATGAACTGAACTGTGTAAATGCAATTGCACTCAGCTGGACTGCTCTGAACTGTACTGAGTTGTATTCTACTCTCAAACTCTACTCTAGAACACAACTGTATTGTCTCCAGGAACAAACTCTCTTGCTCTTTCTGTGCTGCTCTTAAGGAGCGTCTCTTTCCTGTCTGTTTCTACTGAGAGTTGAGCATATCCTCTACCTAACTCTTTCTCTGATTCGTCCTTTTTCTGTCCCTCAGATATAATTCTCTAGGATAAAAAGTGTGTACTAAGGGTGGATCTATATTATATCTGGAACACAGATGTAGGTCTTTGGATGTGATCCTTTTCCAGAGCAGCCATGTTGCTGGATTAAAGTTCTTCTACATGGACATTTTAATAAATTGTATGGTTATTTTCTTTTACATTGTTATTTCATTCAGTATATAAATGAACAATCTGTAGAACTGAGATCAGGCAACAGTGTTGTTTCCTTTTTGTTTGTTCTGCTTTGCTTTGATTGGCCCATTATTTTCAAAGGTTTATTGAACTCATCAATATATTAAACTGGAGATCATGGAAATATTTACATTGTAATAACTAGGGAAAGTTACATTGT
The DNA here is from genome assembly GCF_903995435.1 of Acomys russatus. Lineage (NCBI taxonomy): Eukaryota > Metazoa > Chordata > Mammalia > Rodentia > Muridae > Acomys > Acomys russatus. The sequence goes on from NC_067144.1 coordinate 59,772,868, forward strand.
GTTTTATAGAAAACACTACAATTCAAGATTTCTTCCAAAGAAATTTGTGATAACAGAGTTGTGTAGTCTAGATTTTTTACTTTCATTCAGTCATAAAATTCTCTCCCATAATATTTCTAAGCTCAGAACAAGTGAGACTTAAATATCTAAAATAACTTGACTGTGTGACCCAGGAGAGTAATATTTCATTATAACTTTAACAAAATCAATAAACTTATGGCTTCATAGAAGATAATTTATCAGACTATTGAATTTTTAATTGTAACTAAAAGAATCTTGCACAAGTCAGATTCATTAAAATAAGATAGAATATGTATTCTATAAATGCTTGACAGATTAGATATTTCTATTCTTTTAAGCTATAGCATTAATACTTGACCTTTAGATCATAGGCAAGAGAAAACACTGTTTAAAGTTCAAATTACTGTTTTCAGAATTATATACTTGTAAAATTATAAAAACATTATTTTAGTGTTTCAATCAAGAAATTATATTTTATACCCTTTAAAAGATAATTAGACTTTAACTACATTAACTACATCAATATTAATTTTATCCACTTGGATTTTTTAAACCAGTCCAGTGATAAAATAAGAAACTTAAATGATTTGGTTAAATAGAATATTTACTACTGCAATAATATTCACATATTTAATGCTATTATTATTTTATGGTGAATAGATTATAACCTTGGTTATGCCTATGTGTATATGCTGCATAGAATGAGTAACTACTTCTCCATATAATCTGTTATCATTAAAATATATCCTGCTAAATTGTATGGAAGAGTCTAAAGTGATCTAAATACTTTTATCATTACCTGTGCTAAACAAGAAACACCACCAAACTAAATGGATTTTAATCATGTAGAAATTATCTGTAGATAGAGATGCATTGTTACCATGGTTGGATAATAGAATTTTAATAATGATGAAACTAAATTCTTTTTAACATCTGCTATCCTAAAACCAAACACAAGATCTCCAAGTTGTCTGTCTTGTGACAGCATTCACAGGTGGTGAGGGAATGTTAAGTCACTCAAAAACAAAATATCACCATAGTATATTTTGTTGCACACCTAGGAATATTCCTCTGGATTTTTCTGTTTTTGAGTATCAGCCACACAATTACTGACTGGTATAGTGTACTGTTAGGGACCTCCTTAACAATGAAAGAAACGTAAATTCTAAGTTCAAAACAATTTCTGTACGTTTTACTAGGGTATTGTGATGACTTGGAGCTTAACTGGCCAGGATTATGTTAAATGGATATTGGGAAATTGCCAGGAACTTGACCTGAGTCATTAGACTTTTGAACTCTAGCTCTGGCTTATATTTAAATTTGACTCTTGAACCAGAAAAATGTGTCCTTGTTAAATTCCTTCTCTACTTATCACAGTAAACCCTAAAAGTTTATTGTAAATTGACGTTCCCTTTCCTAAAACATGCTAGTCTGAATATACTGGGAATGCTTGGAGGGGAAGACCTTCTCATATTGCTGTGACTATGAGTGAGTGGATTTTGTGAATGAGAGCCCAAAAATATTCTTCTGAGAGTTTCCTTAATTATATTGTAACTTAAGAATATTGTTTCACTAAATTATTTTGAATAGATTGAAGCATATGTATGATTTTATTATAGTTAAGAGAATAAAATCAAATATATTAATTTTTAAACAGTGCATTGCATTTTAAAATATGTCATTGTTTTAAAATTACTTCATACTGAATTTCCAAAATATATTAAACAATAAATGTTTACTAATGGAGTCTTTTGGGGTATTGACTATTTATAATAACACAGTTACCTTAACTTTCAGGGAATTTTTTGAATTATTATTTGAAAAATGATGTCCATCACTCTGTTATTTTTCTTTTGCTAACTCTAGGTGTTGTTCAACAGTTTATTTGCTTAAAGAAATTAAAGTTTGTTGTTAGAGAGATGGCTCAGAAGTTGAGAGCAAGTCTGCTTTTCCAGAGGTCCTGAGTTCAATTCCCAGCAACCACATGGTGGCTCACAAATATCATATCCTCTAATGCCCTCTTCTGGCCTGTAGGTGTACAAGCATCATAAACATAAAATAATTTAATTTAATTTAATTTAAAATACATTAATATTAATTTCAAATGTTTTACTCTCATTACTTTCTCAATCATAAAATCAATAGTATGCTATTGTCATAAAGTAAGTTACAAATGCTGTGTCATTCATTTATTCTGTTCTATATACAACGTCCAACTACACTTTCCTACCCACATTCTGGGTAAAGGCTTTTTTTTCTTTTTTAATCTGGCTTTGGAGCATTTCCCCTCCATATTATTCTGTTGAATCCTTTATATTATGGAAGAAAATATAAATTTTCAAAACCGATTTCCATGTTCTAGTCAGTTCTCCAACATTTTTCCTTTAAATTTTCTTTCTCTGAGATTTCCCATATGAGTATTTTGTTTACATCATTTCCTCTCCTCTATTGCTTCAATCCTTGTGTCCCGCTCTACTCCCTGCCGTGTGTGATTTTTCTTCTTCAATTAATTTTTTTGATGTTAGTAATACCACTTTTTAATGTAAGAGTAAAATATTGTTTATTTTAATTTATTATAATTTATTCAGATTACACCCCGAATGTTATTCCCTTGCTTGAATCTTCCCACCCTGCCTCCCTCTTCTGCCCAATTTCCTTCCTCTAAACCTCTGACAGAAGGGAACTTCCTCCCACTCCATCTGACCACAGCCTATCAGGTCTCATCCAGATAGCCCGCTTCCCCTTCCTCTGTGTGTCCGAGGAGACTCCAGGTTGGACACTAAGAGCTGGGGGTCGAAGGACGGAGAGGGTTCAGAAGCCCCACAAGAGACCATCAAGACAGGCTGATCTGGACTGTGAGGCCTGTACAAACTGTTGAACTAAGACAATGCATACAGTAAACCTGGACCAATGGATCATCTCCTGTTATATATACTGGTATACGTATATTTATATATGTGTATGAGTATTTGGAACGTACTTAGTCCATATAATATTCTTTTTATGTACATATGTAGAGGAATTGATTCTTTACTGTCTTTGCAGTCATTGATTGTCTGAAGATTTTCAGTAGTTGTGGCATTTTGTGAAAATTTCCCCAACTACATAGTCATGGAATCTGGTTTTGTCATTTTATAAGTCTTTCTTGTTTAGATAGATATTCTTGCTGTGATACTCTGGGTGCAGCTTTCTTTAATGTATAGAAGATATTTTATACCTACAGATATCCTGATTCTCTGCTTCTTGCAATCTGTCCTTCCCTGTCCTTGAATTCCCTGACCCATGCCTGTAGGGGTTGCATTGTAAATGCGACTGTTGGTGTTAGACATGCCAGAATAACTTGTTATCTGCATTTTGACCAGTTGTTGATCTCTATTATATTCAAATCATTACCTGTGCTCTTCATTCCTAAATTTAATGGTCAATAAAACAACCAGATGACATTAATTTCATCTCCCTGCAGAGTGATACAAAAATGTGCTCAGAAACTACTGACTTTCCAAATTGATGTGATACTGAGGGGGGTGAAAACAAGGCAGTGCTCTTGGTTTTAGAATCAAGACTGTAGAATTGCTTTAATTAATGCCAATATTAAGTAATTTTTGGCTTAGTGCTTTAATTGGACACCCTAACATGTGGTGACATTGCAATATGTCAGACAGATTCTTAATGGGTTTTGGTAATAATAAACTCAGGTAATAAACATAATAGATATGATGTGTTTTGCTTTTAAATCTCTACAATATACTATTATTCCAGTTGTTTGTCTGTTTCTTAAAAAGGACTTACTTTTCCACCTGGCAGATAGACCTTGATAGTAAGCTATTTGTACAGTCAGATAAATATCAAGGTATCATACCATATAAAATTTGATAATTTATCTTTGATTTTGCTACAAAGCATAAATCTTCTCTAGAAATATAGATTATATCTATATTCTCCTTACTATTATAGTCACAACTCTACCATAAACTTAGTACCAAGGTTACTGTCCTTTGGAGGCATGAACATTAAAATTATGAGCAGAGAGATTGGATAGGTATTAGGAATCATATAGCTGCTATGCAACATGTGTGATATATTTCATTAGGAAAGCACATTGATTTTTTGCTCACTATGCCAATGCATAAATGAAAATTGATTTTTTAAATTGTTAGTTGCATGTCAGTGGACAAAATCTGTGTCAACTTTTCCAGTAATTAGATCACAACAGGAGAATACCTTCAGTTTAATTCATTATGTAGTTAAGTGATTGACAGGTTATTTGCTAGCCTTCTTTAAGGTTCACCCATATTCTACACAAGTAAAAAAGATATACAAAATTAATACATTCATATTGAGATACTCATTCTTTCTCTCCAAGGATAGTTATTGCTTGATTAATATGCTAAGGAGAGGTATCTCTAGAGTCCTCTTCACTGTCATTTATCCTTATAGCTCTCATTTAGTGATATATATCACAAAATTATATATGTGTGTGTGTGTGTGTGTGTGTGTGTGTGTGTGTGTTGAAAACATTGTGCAACTGAGAAATAACCACACTTGGTGTTAGCAAAGAATTGTTTCAAATATGCCTCAGAAATTCTATCTTCTCTGCTTATGTTAGACTTTTACTCTGGACTTTAGATTAGATTTCCCTTTTCTGAACAGAGAGTGGGTTACATTTATAATAATAATATAAATCTATTTATCTTATGATGTTTTTGCAATTTTCAGAATCTACGTGACTTTTTAATGTTTCTGTTGAGTTTAAAGATCTTATTTCAGAAGAGATAAATTACGTGTCTACCAGAAAAGAGAACGTCTACTACTTGGCATTGTGCTATGAAGGTATCTTTTAGATTATTTTAAAACAATTGCTCACAAGGACAAGGATTTTTGTTTTATTGTGGCGTGGGTCTCACTATGTAACCCAAACTAACTGTGAACTTAAGATCCTCCTGTTTTACCATCCGTACCTCTGATACTGGATCCTCCTGTTTTACCATCCGTACCTCTGATACTGGATCCTCCTGTTTTGCCCTCCATACCGCTCATGTTAGAGCTGTAAGCCACCATGCTCAGCTACTTAGTATGTTTTAAGGGAAGAAATACTGATAAGTTACCCCATGAAAAGAATGTTTTAACCAATTTTTATTGAGTTGATAGTTTTATTTGGTAGATTTCATCTACTTGATTTTATGCATATTTAATGGAAGTAAATATATACAGATATATTACGACAGATTTAAAAATAGATTTGCTTATTTGATAAAGGAGGGTTGATGAGATACTCAAACACATGCAAGCCATATGGATTCTATGAAGATAAAATTAAAGCATAATAATACATCTTAAAGGTCCTATATTAGTTTGTCATAAAATAACCAGCAAGACAAGAGAGAGTTGGTATATGAGGAGATTTGTAAACAAAGAACGTTAACCTTTTCTCATAGGTCTTTGCAATACAAGAAGGTTGTTTTAAGAAAATCCATTTGTATCCTAAGCTAATTAAAGAAACAGCAATTTCCCATCTCTTTTATTACATATTACTTTTTTCCTAAGGCGATATTAAAGACCTTGATTCTGTATCACAAAATCAGTCATATAAAGTGACTAAATCTTGACTAACCAGAAAAAGTTGGGCACCCCTTTTTTTTTCTTTCTTTTTGTTTTTTTTTTTAATTTTTTTATTATTAATTTATTCTTGTTACATCTCAATGGTTATCCTATCCCTTGTGTCCTCCCATTCTTCCCTCCCTCCCCTTTTCCCCTTATTACCCTCCCCTATGACTGTTCCTGAGGGGGATTACCTCCCCCTGTATATGCTCATAGGGTATCAAGTCTCTTCTTGGTAACCTGCTGTCCTTCCTCTGAGTGCCACCAGGTCTCCCCCTCCAGGGGACATGGTCAAATGTGAGGCACCAGAGTACGTGAGAAAGTCATATCCCACTCTCCACTCAAGTGTGGAGACTGTTCTGACCATTTTTTTTGCCAATTCAGTAGTTTTATTTTTATCCTAATAGTAGTGTGTATAGTCTACTGGACATTCAACTATGCTGTTATCCTTGTATGTTGTATCCTATAGGGTATTAGCCTGCTATAATTCTTAAATATTATACTATCTTTTCACACTATGTAATTTTGTAAAGTTTGTATAGCCCTCATTTGAACACGGGAACAAGGTATTTTCCTTTAGTTGCAGCTAGAATTGTGTTAATATTTCATCGCTTGAGCTTACCATCAGCTGCTTCTCTACTCTGGTTCAAGCAATTTGTCCCAAGATAATATTTATAGCACAATATATATTACTCTAAATATATGGATATAGACCCTTGCTCTATTATCTTAAATAGTATTACTGGTTTTCTTCCATGATCAATTTTAGACTAGGCTTTTCTCCAACACCATCAGAACTTGACCCCATAATTCTTTTGAGTAATCAGAGTCTTTCAGGAATGAACTCCCTGAGTAAAAGTTCAATACACCTTGGATGATATGTACTTATTCTTTTGGAAAGCAGTAATACTTTAAAAAGTCGTATGGGCAGCATTCACACTGTATAGTGATACATTAATTGTTTATGTGAATACAAGGATTGCCATAGGATATTTTGGGGTAATGGCATCATTAAAATCCAAAGGTAAATTTTGTGTAAACTGATGAGTCTCTGACACAATGTCTATTTCTGACCTCACTCACCTCATGTTATTTTTCTATAGTAAATAGTTATTAATTTGCTAGCTTTCTTCACTGAGTCCTGTTCAAGCCTTTTTAATTTTTTAGACCACCACATGTCAGTGCTAAACATTTAAGTATTGTATTAATTTTCCTAAAAGAAACTTGTACACCTCAATAGTGCATGAAGAAATGTCAGTCAGTGTCTTAAATAAGTATGCTTCTTTAGAATAAAATCTTTTATTCATATAATATAACAAAAATTTTGACCTCATGTTCAAGACTTGAATTATATACAGCTGTTAAACATTGAATAAGATTGTACTCTGCTATTAAAATTTTATATACTACCATCTTATGTATTACTAGCTGAATTAGTTTACTTTTTATGTAGATCTGAATACTCTAAACAGAAATAGATATAGTGTATACTAAAGAAAATGCTTTAAAATAGGAGCTTTAAATAACTCAAAAATCTTTGATATACAAAGAAAATACATCTTCCATATGACCACATTAATTTACCATACACTTTATTACTTATGTATAAGCCAATTACTAACAAGCGAAGAACTAGAATGCAGATACTGTTTAACCTCAATATTTTCATAGTTAAGTAAGATATCTGTTTTTGAAAACTGAAAACAAATCACTATGCAAATTATAGTAACTGTGTATTGTATTGTGAACATATTGCGTATATGTACACACACAAACACACACAGGACTGTGCTTATGGGCACAGAACAAGAGGATGGCCTCTAGTGTCCTCCTCTATGATGTTTCACATTACTTTCTTGAGTCTCTATCTTTTACTACTCCCCGTGCTAAAATGGCTCTTTTCTAGTAATTTCTGAACTCTTGCTGGTATCTTCAACTCACCTGTTCTTGCTCAAACTACTCTTCAAGCTGATTGATTCAAACTGGCTTCTCTCAGCGTCTGTATGAATTGTTCTGTGTGGCCTCAAACTAACTCTTATCAATCTGCTCTGATCTTCTGACTCCTTATTTTCTGGCTTGTTCTGTCTTTACCTGTGTCTAGATTGTTTTCTCTTCAACAAGTCAGTGTAAAACTCTTCTGGTAAAACTGCCTCTTCTTTTCTTCCCCTCTGCTCTCTTCTCTTAAGTCACCTCTCTTTCTTCTCTGTTCTTGTGAGAATTTGGTATATTTTATACTGTCAAATCTTTCTCTGATTCATCACTTTGCCTTTCAATCAGACATCACTTTCAAACATCACTGCTTCCCTACAGAAACTGAATTTACTTATGTTATTTGGGATTTCTGCATTCCAGTCAGGTCACATAGATCTAGAAGGGCTTTGGATGTGATCCCTTGGAAGAGCAGCCATTTTGCTGGATTAAAAGTCCTTTATAGCAGCTAGTTGGGTTTACAGGAGTATGGCTATGACCATGACCAAATTTTGATGTCAGATCCTTATACTTAAGTGACACATGTTCTTAATTGCTGAACAGTTTCCCTAGCTCATATCCCTTGTCCATTTGGTAGTTTCTTTTATTCTTTCTACTAATAGGATACACAGAGAGTGATGCATACTTTCCTAATCCTTGTTAACTTCCAGAATAATTTGCAGTTTTAAAATAGAATTTCTAGACTATTAGCATTAGTAATATGTGTTATAAACAGTTCTCTAAAATAACACTCAATATTAAAGCAGTGTACTTTTATTGAGCTATAAAAATGTAAATGGATATTGCATACTGGGTTTCCTAAAATGAGAAAATTTAGCTCTGCCCAGCATATGATTCAGGCATGATGCAAATACATTAAATGTCAATGACACAAAGTTAAAGTATAATTATGATGCAAATTTCCCAGTTTTTCCCAGCCCTGTTCACAGCTATTTAGAGTCATCAATGTACATAGGATCATTACCTATCAAATACTTTTACTACATGGGTATATAATAATATGTATTATTGAGACAGTATGTTAATGTCAAAATGTCAAAGTATATGGAATAAGAAATGAATTTCCAGCATTGGTTGAATATATGTTCTTTATAAAATTCAATCAGAGACAAGTTAACAAATTAAAAGACAGATATGCCCTATCACTTATTCTGCATCTATATGAACATATTGCCACTCTGTTCATTAGAGGCCCCTTCTTCTACTCATACTTATGCCTACTGCCTAGAGTTGGATATGTATGTTGGTATTACATACTCTATATAAAATTATTCAAAAAAACCATTCAATATAATAAGTGCAACATATGGCTCAAAGTCTCTGTGGTATAGATTATAGTATAATTTCTATTTAATTTTTGCATTTTAAAATAATTTATAGCTTTATTCCTCTTTTGTCTTAAAAAAAAAAACTAATTTTACGGAGAAAATAAGTATACAACTGATGCTGTAGACACACTAACTCCCAACTATGTTTAAAAATAAACATTGTTGCCCATAAAATCTCTTCCTAAAAACTGTATAGAGGGTTTTCACAGATTATTGAATAAGAAACTCAAAATTTCAGCAAGGGGGTAGTTCAGGAAAAGACTAACTCTACATTCTTAAAAAGTTGGGGATTATACCTGAAGGACTATGCATATTCCTTTTATGAAACAATAAAAATCTGTGAGAAGGATTTTCCCCATCACTGAGAATAACTGAGAATCTTTGGTTGGCTGGTAGATCTCAGTGAAATCACAAACTGGTTGCATGTATTGATTCTTAAATATTTGTATGTATGTTGTTCCTTTTTGCTTTCTTTTTATATTTTTCTTTGGTTAACTTATGTTTTGCAAATAAAAGTGTAGTAAAATTGGTTGCGTTTTTCCTTATTTTGATATTTATATCATTTTCATTCTCTGGTATGATTTCACCTCTGTGCCTGCTGAGTGTACAGCCATCTCTATTGTTGCATGGTAAACTTGGCACTGTATCATACTTAAATAATAACTTTAAAAATTATTTTTAACGTTTTGAAACATTTTAAACTATTTAAGTTTAAATACATTTTGATGGTATTTCCCCTTCCCCATGTCCTTCCAGATATTCTCTGCCCACCACCCACCCAACTTTAACTTTATTCTCAAGAACATACAGAGTTGCAATACCACTGAATCCATTAAAACTAAGAAAAAATATAACCTCACCCCAGAAGAAAAGAATAAATTCACATACACACACACACACACACACACACACACACACACACACACACACACACACACACACACCAAACTGTAACCAAATAAAAAATTCTGGAACCCATTATATGTTGGTCAGCTATACCTGAACATAAATTCTGTCCTGAATTGGTAATCTATCCAATGTCACTCTTTTGGAGAAAACTGATATTCCTTTTCCCAGCAGTGTATGTGACAGTTCAACTGATAACATTTATCCTAGTGGCTAGGTTTTCAATCATTCATTCATTCACTATGAATAATAAATTTTGAATTTATATTTACTTTATTGTTTCAACATAATGAGACTACTTGCATTTCATTTTATTATCTATATGAATCTTGGTACTAATTTTGGGGATTACATTCATTGGACCTCATAGTTATGGAATTAATGGTAGATATGGAGCAGGAGAACACCCAAAAAGTAAAACTTCAATCCAACTGAACAGTACTGGTGTGGTCCATTGCATCCTAAAGAAGGCATTCTTCACTGAGGACTTCATAAATTCTTGTCTCTCTAGTTTATTCAGTGTTCCAGAAATCTTACTTTTCAGGAGTATTATTCAGTGTTCCAGAAATCTTACTTTTCAGGAGTATTATTATGTCCATGATATTTTGAGTTTTCTTGTATTAGTAATTTATTTATATTTACATCTATACTCATAGTAGAGCAGTAAATTTCTTTTGTGTCTTTAGCAATAAGTAGCACGCTTAAATATGACTGCACTTTCTTTTTGTGGGTTTATCTTTCACATTGGTCACGTTACTCCAACACTCAGAACAGCATGTGTGGTGATGAGGAAGCTGAGTTACAGCAAAATTCTCAGCTTCTTCCTGCTGTACAAAAATTCATATATTTAAGTTACAGCTTCTTGGAATCATGTAGTGTGACTATTTATTTCCAGAGGACTGTACTTGCTCCTGTAGGGTACTATACATATCAGTAACTGTCTCTTTTGTGGTTTATGATGCCAGTTAACAAATTTTCCAAGAAGAAAATCAGCATGTGAAATACTAGGTTTAGTTTAATGTGGTTTTCTTCTCTGTTGGATACTATTTAAAATACAATGGAAGCAGATCCCTAGGATTCATTCGCTTTCACAGATAGGCTCCACTTCAAGCAAAGAGTCTCCAGAAGACTTAAGATTTATCATTCAGTTAATAAATTCAGCTGTGATTAAAATAGAGATTTAGTAAACAGCCAGATGTTCTCCAAATACCAGTAGGTTCCACAATATAGTGTGAATAAAAGCATAGTGATTCAAAGTTTGATTTAACTTTGAAAGCCTAACAATGATATTCTATTACAGGGCATAACTAATTTTTATACAAAGGCAAATCATGAAGATAAATCTAAGGAGATTTGAAGAGAAAGCAGAGCCTGTGGGAAGGAGGAACCCTGTGTAAACCGATGAAGACAGATCAAGCTGGATTATCTGCTATACAAAATAGTGGAGGATATATTATGATCAGGGGCTCTACAGAAGTGATGAACTGCAAAATGAACTGTTGTTCAAAAGACCAGTTAGACTCTTTGAGTTTTATGACAATACAATCTGTTATATGTGGCTTCCTTATTAATGAATAACAGTTATAGATCTGTAATTCTTTTAAGAATACAACATTAAACTTGCTTAAGGTAAATCAAAGAGGAGGAGGGGCAAGGGGAGGTTGCTCTGGAAGTACGTACCATGGAGCTTTAAGGGCCGGAACCATGTCAAACTCTGGATGTTATGGTCTAGGTTTGTGATTACAAGCTAGGATGTCCGAAATCGAGAGATCTTTGGGATTCATTGGCCACCCAATATTTGAAAATGTGATTTTTAAGGCTAGTGAAAGAATCAAGCAAACTGACAAAAAAATAGACCCTGACAAAACCAACAAAACTATTAACAAAAAACAGGATGGATCTGCATAAGAAGGAAAAGTAGTTGGGGTGTGCTTTCTACACATACACACACACACACACACACACACACACACACACACACACAGCACAGTCAAACACAGACACACACAGAGGCCACTACACATGAAGAGAATGGAATTACTCATTTTAAAAGTAAAACTAAAGGATGACTAATTCTCAGTTATATATCACAAGGTGAAATAAATCACATTTTTATATTGTGGAAATTTTAATATCACACTAGGAGGATTCATTTTACCTTTTAAAATGTTTCTTTCAAGTATTCAATAAAATGCTTATGAAACAAAATATACTATGTCTTAGTAATCACATATAAGGCAAACATTAGCATTCATGTTGTACAAACAGCAAAATACCTGTGGTTTCCTTTTCACTAGGCACAAGATTTATTAAAATACGCTTACGGGATAGATTAAGCACAGAACAATTCTCAAAATCATATATACTAGTGATCATTGTGTGTAAAGCAGTCAGAAATGATAAGGTATTCATATAGTTCACAAAGACAAGATCAATTTAATCTTCAATATCTCATCAGTGTTTGAGGCAGCAGTCCCTGGAGTACAGCGTAGGGAATGTCACTGAGAAAACAAGCTCCAATTCTTTTATTAAATTGGCAAGCAAAGTGGTCAATATTGCCAGACAAATGAGGATTTTACAAAGTCTTTAAACCTCTTCTGGAGCATATACAGATGTTGTGGGAAAGCCACAGATAGATTGTTTCTGATTCCCACCTCTGGGAATACTTTGAATTCCCCAAAGTTCTTACACAGCAAATGGCACAATGTTAATTGGTATCTCTCTTTCCCTCTCTCTCCTCTCTTCTCCTCTCCTCTCCATCTTCCTCTCATCATTCATATCCCCTCCTTGTATCAGGATAAAATATTAGTATTTGTCTGTAAGATTTTTTCTTTGTTGAGGTTTATTTTTATCCAGCATGTGATTTTGCTTACACATACAAAGTATCTTATAAATCACTCATAAGAAGCTGAAAAAATAAGCTTTTGTATTTGTAATAAATGTATTGAAAATAATTTTGCACCTTAAAGTCCAGAAATAATTCACATTTTAAGTATAATTATCCATAAATGTAATCTACTAAATATACTTATTGGTCACAGGGATATTTTTCACCATAAAATGTTGATTGTTAGCACAGATCCAATATCTGAAGAATTGCAGGGTCTCGGACATCTGAGCATCTGCTCTCTCTGCTATCCCAGATAGCCATCCTTTTCCTATCAGCTTCCGTGTCTGCCATTTACCAAAAATACAATTGCCACCTGGCCGTGCTTCTGTCCATATGGCTGTCTTGACACCTTATGTGGCATCTGCTTCTCTGAAAAAAAAAATCCCGTTGTATATATATTTTAATACACATTTAAATTCCCAAATGAGAGTCTCTTCTCCTCTAAATATTAAGAAAAAACCCACTAAGGCATAAATATAAATGTGGAAACCTTGCACCCAATCTGAAACTTCTAAACGTTAAGTCTCTGATGAAAGCAGTTCGTTTGCAGTTTTAGTTTAGGAAAGACACTGCTCCTTTGTCATCCATCCTGGTTACAGAGACTGGTTTGTCTAGGAGATGCACACCTATGACGTTTCAATTCGCTAAAATCTTTATTAATTTCTGAGGATTTTTATTATGGTTGTTAAAGGACACAAAACACAAGATTTTTACTATATGTGAACTGAGGCTTTCTTGCATACATCTCTTGATATTTTCTTCTGATATGAGATAATACTTCTGTGCATATATTTTGACCATCCTGTTTCTATATAATTCTGACTCCATCCTTTTATTTTTTTCAACCAATTTCTATTCCTCAGAAATCTTGTTTGAACATTCAAGGACTTTTTTGCTGCATGTTTCCCTTCTCTTTTCTGTCAGTATTTTCCTCCCCTAAAATATATTTATCATTGTGTCATTCAACATCTCTTATGTTTTCATTAAAGAGATATTTTTAATTCTGACAGGTCAGCTTTTATAAGCGACTTGTCCCCTTTCCATTGAAACTTAATATTCTCTCTTTGTTCTGTATATATATGTTTGGATTATTATATGCTGGGAAGAATTTCTTTTTCATTAGGTCAAATCTTTTTTGCTGTTCTATAAGCTTCTTGTATGTATATTGGTTCAGGAAGTTTTCTTCTACGAATTTGTTGAAAATATTTTCTTGGCCTTGGAGTTGGGAGTTTTCTCCTTCTATTCCTATTATTCTTATGTTTGGTCTTTTCATAGGGTCCCAGATTTCTTAGATTTTATATTTAACATTTTCTTTGACTTATGTATTAATTTCTTCAATCATATCCTCTACACCTGAGATTCTTCTTACATCTCTTGTATTCTGTTGGTGATGTTTATGTCTTTAGTTTCCGTTTTCTTCCCTAGTTTTCGATCTCCAGGATTGCCTCAGTTTGTGTTTTCTTTATTGCTTCTATTTCCATTCTCAGGTATTTGACAATTATCTTTTTTTCCATTCCTCATCTTGGCTAACTGTATTTTCCTATATGTCACTTAGGGACTTACTTATTTTATTCACATGTTTTATTGTATTTTTCTAAGGGATTTATTCAAATCCTCTTTTATGATCTCTATCCTCTTTACAAGTGTGTAATTAAGGTTGTCTTTCATTGCGTCAGCTGTGCAAGGTGTCCAGGGCTTGCTGTAGTAGAATAGCTGGGTTCTGGTAATGCCATACTTCCCTGGCTCTTGTTTATTGTGTTCCTATGCTAGAATTTCACCATATGGTTGTCTGTAGTGTTAGCTGGATGTTCCTGATGCTGGCAGGACTCCTTGAGGAGCCAGGCATAGCCTTGGGCCTGATAGTGGAGCTCTGGGAATAGCAGACTGCTCACTTCTGCTGGCTGGGTGTTCCTGGGGACCTTCAGGTGTGGATGTTCTTCTGCTGGCTGTGTCTCAGTTGGGTAGGTGGAAGGGTGGGCAGGCTCTAACCTGGATGTTCCTGGAATTCTGCAGGCATAGATGATCCAAGGGCTGGCAGGCCTCTTCAGCGAGGAGGTTATGGAGCTCAGCTGTCTCTTTTGACAGGCAGGAGGAAAGTTGGATTGGCACTCGCATGGCTCTCCCTGAAGCCAGCAGACTGTCTCCAGAGGGAAGGTTACAAAGCTCTGCTGTTGTACCCCTGGCCGGTGCGAGAAAAGCAAAGACTTATTTTTCAATATTTCTTTCTATCTTATATCCTATGAGACACCAAATAAAGAGTACTTACACATTTTTAATTTCTGTATTTCCTTCCCCATTACTGTCTATATAGCATACTCTTCATTGTTTTACCTTTGAGTTCATAAAATAAATTTGTCAATGAACTGAAACTTGATTGTGCTTTCTTTCTTTATACCTGTTCAATTTTATGTAATTTCTCTCATAGATAGTCACCCTGTGCTACTTAATTTTTATTGTTAACTTGACAGAATGCAAGATCACCTGGAAGACACTCCTCTGCAATTGCCTGGGGTAGGGTTTGTCATAATTACAATAACTTATGTGAGAAGACTTAACTTAATTGGGGGTGTGACCTATGCTGTGTAAATGGAAAAAGCAATATAAACAACAGTATTTGTTGCTTTTTCCTGCTAGATCCGGTGTCATGAGATGAGCTTCCTAAAGCTCCTGACGACTGACTTTCCACTGCAATGGACTACAACCTGACACTTTGAAGTGAAATAAAGTATTTTCTGTCCCTAGGTGCTTTTAGCAGTATTTTTTATCATAGAAATTGGCAAATAAACAAGCATCTCTTTCTTTGTCCTTTATCCCTTTACATTTCTGACTAGAAAACACTTGGATTGCTTCCTCCTGGACTATGATCACATGATCCCCCTTTGAGCTTCTTATTGTGTTTGTTTTCCACTAATTAATTTATTTATTCACTTTACATACTGATCACAGTTCCCTGTCATCACAGCCACTACCTACACACAGCTAGAGTAAGGCCCAGACACTTCTTGGCTCCCACCCCCTCCGAGATTTTTAGCTTGTTCCAAACAGTCCCTCACTTTTGATTTCTGTTATATCACCTGACTTTCTCTCCCTTGTTATGCCTACACTTAATCCCCACCCCTTCTGGAATTACCTCATTCCATCCACCCCAATGCCTATTTTGTTTTCCCTTTTGTGTAAGATTCAAGCATCCTCCCTAGGGCAGTCATCAGAATAGGAAAGAACTTCAACCCTACATGTGACAGATGTATTGAAAGATACATAAAGAACTAAAGAAATTAAACATCAACAAGCCAAATAACCCAATTAAAAATGGTTTACAAAGCTAAACAGAGATTTTTCAACAGAAGAATCTTTAATAGCTGAGAAACACTTAAAGATTTGCTCAACCATCTTTAATCATCAGAAAAATGGAAATCAAAATGTTGGAAATTCCATCTTATACCTGTCAGGACGGCTATGATCAACAACTCAGGTGATAGCTCAAGCTGTTGAGGTTGTGGAGAAAGAGGACCAGTCTCCCATTGCTGGTGGGAAATGCAGATTTGTATGACCACTGTAGAAACCAAGCTGATAGTTTCTCAAAAAATTGGGCACAGTTCTACCTCAACACACAGATATATCACTCCCGGGCATATACCCAATATATGCTTCACCATACCACAAGCATACTTCCTCAGCTATGTTCATAGAAGCTTTATTCATAGGATCCAGAACCTAGAAACAACTTAGATGACCCTCAACTGTAGAATAGAAAAAGAAAAGGTAGTAAAATTTACATAATGGAACAATGGAATACTACTCAGCTGTTAACAACAAAGACATCATGAAATTTGAAGGAAAATTAATATAAATATAAAATATCTTAAGTGATGAACCCC